>NW_024431472.1:0-7628 GCF_017639785.1 Mesocricetus auratus
GAAAATAGCTCAGTGTCACATCATACACTTACATGGCATTTTTTTTAATTTTATTTTCCAGTTTAAATTTAGATAAGAATAAAGGTTGCTTCACAAGTCAGTTCCAGGTCCCTCTCCCATTCCCTCCCTTCCTCCCGTGCCCTCCCCCCCCGTTATCCTCTCATTTCTCCAGGGAGGGTGAGGCCCTCCATGGGGGTGTCCATAGTGTGTCATTTCATATAGGGCAGGGCCTAGACCCTTTCCCAAGAGTTCTGGGTGAGAGTGCACCTCACATTGTTCTATTGGAGTCCAAAGTCCGTGTGTATACTTGGGATGGGTACTGATCTGCAGCCCAAGGCTCAATAGATTCCCTAGGCCTCTTCATTGACACCCAGATTCAGGGGGTCTTGATCAGTCCCATGCAGGCTTCCCAGGCTAATGCCTGGGATTCAAGAGTTAACCTTTGTCTGGTCAGCTGTTTCTGGGGGTTAAACCAGCCCAGTCTTAATCCCTTTGATCATCAGTCCTCCCTCTCTGTTACTGGCTTTCTTGAGTTCAGCTCAGTACTTAACCAAGGGAGTCTGCCTCTTCTTCGATCAGCCACTAAATAAAGTTTCTGTTTCCCAGACTCTCTGGCCATAGGATTGTAGGCTGGCACTCCCCAGATCTATGTCTAAAATCCATATATGAGAGAGTACATGCCATGTTTCTCTTTTTGTGACTGGGTTACCTCACTCAGGATGGTTTCTTCTAGTGTCATCCATTTGCCTGCGAATCTCATGATTCCATTATTTTTTTTCTGCTGAATAGTACTCCATTGTGTAGATGTACCACATTTTCTCTATCCACTCTTCAGGTGAGGGACATCTAGGTTGCTTCCACGTTCTGGCAATTACAAATAAAGCTGCTATGAACATAGTGGAACAGACCTCTTTGTTGTATGAAAGGGCATCTTTTGGATATATGCCTAAGAGTGGAGTTGCTGGGTCTTGTGGTAGGTTTATTCCCATTTTTCTGAGGAATCTCCACACTGATTTCCAAAGTGGCTGAACCAGTTGGCACTCCCACCAGCAATGGAGGAGTGTCCCCCTTTCACCACATCCTCTCCAGCATAAAATGTCATTGGTGTTTTCGATTTTAGCCATTCTGACAGGGGTGAGATGGTATCTGAGAGTTGTTTTGATTTGCATTTCCCGGATGGCTAAGGATGTTGAGCACTTTCTCAAGTGCCTCTCAGCCATTTTAGACTCCTCTATTGAAAACTCTCTATTTAGTTCTGCAGCCCACTTCTTAATTGGGTCCTTTGCTGTTTTGGAGACTTGCTTCTTGAGTTCTTTGTAAATTTTGGAGATCAACCCTCTGTCAGATGTGGGATTAGTGAATATTTTTTCCCATTCTGTGGGCTGCCTTTTTGTCTTGCTGACAGTGTCCTTTGCCTTACAGAAGCTTCTCAGTTTCAGTAGGTCCCATTTATTAATTGTTGATCTTACTGCCTGTGCTACTGGTGTTATGTTCAGGAAGCTGTCTCCTGTACCAATTCGTTCAAGGGTACCACCCACTTTCTCTTCTAAGAGGTTCAGTGTGGCTGGATTTATGTTGAGGTCTTTGATCCATTTGGACTTAAGTTTTGTGCATGGCGATAGACATGGATCGATCTGCATTCTTCTACATGCCAGTCTCCAATTATGCCAGCACCTTTTGTTGAAGATGCTTTCTTTATTCCATTGTATATTTTTAGCTTCTTTGTCAAAGATCAGATGTTCGTACGTGTGTGGGTTAATACCCGGGTTTTCAATTCGATTCCATTGGTCTACCTGTCTATTTTTGTGCCAATACCAAGCTGTTTTCAGGACTATAGCTCTATAATAGAGCTTGAGGTCAGGGATGGTGATGCCTCCGGACGTTGCCTTGTTGAACAGGGTTGTTTTGGCTATCCTGGGTCTTTTGTTTTTCCATACAAAATTGATTATTGTTCTTTCAAGGTCTGTGAAGAACTGTGCTGGGATTTTAATGGGGATTGCATTGAATCTGTAGATTGCTTTTGGCAGGATTGCCATTATTACTTCATTGATCCTACCTATCCAAGAGCATGGGAGATCTTTCCATTTTCTGAGGGCTTCTTTAATTTCTTTCTTTAAAGATTCAAAGTTCTTACGATACAGGTCTTTCACTTGTTTGGTTAGCGTTACCCCAAGGTATTTTATGTTGTTTGTGGCAATTGTAAAGGGTGATGTTTCTCTGATTTCTCTTTCAGCCCTTTTATCATCTGTATATAATAGGGCTACTGATTTTCTTGAGTTGATCTTGTAGCCTGCCCCTTTGCTGAAGGTGTTAAACAGCTGTAAGAGTTCCCTGGTAGAGTTCTTTGTGTCATTGATGTAAACTATCATATCGTCTGCAAACAGTGAAAGTTTGACCTCTTCCTTCCCAATTTGTATCCCCTTGATCCCCCTTTGTTGTCGTATGGCAATAGCTAGGACTTCAAGTACCATGTTGAAAAGGTATGGAGAGAGTTGACAGCCTTGTTTTGTTCCTGATTTTAGAGGAATTGCATTGAGTTTCTGTCCATTTAGTTTGATGTTGGCTGTTGGTTTACTGTATATAGCTTTTATTATGTTTAAGTATGTCCCTGTTATCCCAGATCTCTCCAAGATCTTTATCATGAAGGGGTGTTGGATTTTATCAAAGGCTTTTTCAGCATCTAGTGAGATGATCATGTGATTTTTGTTTTTCAGCTTGTTTATATGGTGGATTACGTTGATGGATTTTCGTATGTTGAACCATCCCTGCATCCTGGGATGAAACCTACTTGATCGTGGTGAATGATTGTTTTGATGTGTTCTTGGATCCGATTTGCCAGTATTTTATTGAGTGTTTTTGCATCAATGTTCATGAGGGATATTGGTCTGAAGTTCTCTTTCTTAGTTGTATCTTTGTGTGGCTTGGGGATCAAGGTTATTGAAGCCTCATAGAAAGAGTTTGGCAAAGACCCTTCTGCTTCTATTGTGTGGAACACTTTGAGAAGAATTGGTATAAGCTGTTCTTTGAATTTCTGGTAGAATTCTGCACTGAGGCCATCTGGACCTGGGCTTTTTTAGGTTGGGAGACTTTTGATGACAGCTTCTATTTCCATAGGGGTTATAGGTCTATTTAAATTGCGTATCTGTTCTTGATTTAGTTTTGGCAATTGATAGCTGTCCAGGAAGTCATCCATTTCTTTAAATTTTCGAATTTTGTGGAGTACAGGTTTTCAAAGTATGACCTAATGATTCTCTGGATTTCCTCAGAGTCTGTTGTTATGTCCCCCTTTTCATTTCTAATTTTGTTAATTTGCGTGTTCATTCTCTGCTGTTTGGTAAGTTTGGACAAAGGTTTGTCTATCTTGTTGATTTTCTCAAAGAACCAACTCTTCGTTGCGTTGATTCTTTGTATTGTTTTCCTGGTTTCTACTTTATTGATTTCAGCCCTCAATTTGATTATTTCCTGGCGTCTACTCCTCCTGGGGGAGTGTGCTTCTTTGTGTTCTAGAGCTTTCAGCTGTGATGTTAATTCTCTGGTATAACTGTTCTCCTGTTTCTTCATGTGAGCATTTAGCGCTATGAACTTCCCCCGTAGCACTGCTTTCAAAGTGTCCCATAGGTTTGGGTATGTTGTGTCTTCATTCTCATTGAATTCGAGGAAGTCTTTAATTTCTTTTTTTATTTCCTCTTTGACCCAGGGATGGTGCAGTTGAGCATTATTCAATTTCCATGAGTTTGTAGGTTTTCTGCAATTTGTGTTGTTGTTGAATTCTAATTTTAAAGCATGGTGGTCTGATAAGATGCATGGAGTTATTCCAATTTTTTTGTAGCTGCTGAGGTTTGATATGTTGCCAAGTATGTGGTCGATTTTTGAGAAGGTTCCATGTGGTGGTGAGAAGAAGTTATATTCTTTTTTATGTGGATGAAATGTTCTATAGATATCTGTTAATCCCAGTTGGGTCATTACTTCTATTAGCCCTTTTGCTTCTTTGTTGAGTTTCTGTTTGGTATTCCTGTCTAGTGGTGAGAGTGGTGTGTTGAAATCTCCCACTATAACTGTGTGGGGCTTTAGATGAGATTTAAGTTCTAATAATGTTTTTTAACGAATGTGGATGCCTTTGTATTTGGGGCATAGATGTTCAGAATAGACACTTCCTCTTGGTGGGTTTCACCTGTGATGAGTATGTAATGACCTCCTTCATCTCTTTTGATTGATTTTATTTTAAAGTCTAGTTTGTTAGATATTAGGATTGCTACCCCGGCTTGTTTCTTGGGTCCATTCGATTGAAAAATTTTTTCCCAACCTTTAATTCTCAGGTAATGTCTGTCTTTAAGGGTGAGGTGTGTTTCCTGTATGCAGCAGAAGGAAGGGTTCTGTCTTCGAATCCAATCTGCTAGTCTGTGTCTTTTTATGGGTGAGTTAAGGCCATTAATATTGAGGGATATTAATGACCAATGCTTGCTCATCCTTCTTCGATTTGCGATGGTTGTTGTTGGTGGAATTATGTGTGGAATTTCACCCCTTTGTTCTTTTGGCTGTTGGTAGAGAGAGATTCTCTAATGCTTATGTTTTTCTGGTTGTAGTTAGCATCCTTGGGTTGGAGTTTTCCTTCCAAAATTTTCTGTAGGGCTGGGTTAGTGGACACATATTGCTTGAATCTAGTTTTGTCATGGAATATCTTGTTTTCTCCGTCTATAGTGATTGAGAGCTTTGCCGGGTATAGTAGTCTGGGCTGGCATCCGTGTTCTCTTAGTGTAGGTAGAATATCTATCCAGGACCTTCTGGCTTTCAGCGTTTCCATGGAGAAATCAGGTGTAATTCTGATAGGTCTGCCTTTATATGTTACTTGACCTTTTTCCTTAGCTGCTCTTAATATTCTTTCTTTATTCTGTATGTTTGGGGTCTTGATTATTATGTGGCGAGGGATTTTTTTTGTGGTCCACTCTATTTGGTGTTCTGTAAGCTTCTTGTACCTTCATTGGCATGTCTTTCTTAAGGTTGGGAAAGTTTTCTTCTATGATTTTGTTGAATATGCCTTCTGCCCCTTTGAGCTGGATTTCTTCTCCTTCTTCTATACCTATTATTCTTAGGTTTGGTCTTTTCATGGTGTCCCATATTTCCTGGATGTTTTGTGTTAAGGATTTGTTGGATTTAAGGTTTTCTTTGGTTGATAAATCCATTTCTCCTAGCGTATCTTCAACACTTGAGATTCTCTCTTCCATCTCTTCTATTCTGTTGGTAATGCTTGTATTGGTAGTGCCTGTCTGTTTGTCCAGCTTTTCTATTTTCTGCCTTTCTTCAGATTGTGTTTTTTTTAATGACTCTATTTCAGTTTTCAACCCTTGCAGTGTTTGCATTGCTTCTTGCAATTTTCTGTTTATCTGTTCGTCCGTTTGTTGCCTTTTATGAATTTTTTGGTTTGTTCTTTCTTCCATTTCTTGCATTTTTGGTTTGTTTTTTGTTCCATTTCTCGCATTTTGGGCTTTGTTTCTTCTTCCATTTCCTGCCTTTTTTGGTTTGTTTCTTCTTCCATTTTTTCATTTTTTGCTTTGTTTTTTCTACCATTTCTTGCATTTTTTGCTTTGTTTCTTCTTCCATTTCCTGCCTTTTTTGGTATGATTCTTCTTCCAATTCTTGCATTTTTTGCTTTGTTTTTTCTTCCATTTCTTGCATTTTTTGCTTCATTTCTTCTTCCATTTTCTGCCTTTTTTGGTTTGTTTTTTCTTCCAATTCTTGCATTTTTTGGTTTGTTTTTTCTTCCATTTCTTTGAGGGATTTTCCAATATCCTCTTTTAGGGCCTCTATCATTTTCATGAAAGTGCTTTTAAGGTCGTTCTCTTCTGCTTCGTCCGCATTGGAATGTTGGGGTCTTGCTGGTGTGGAGTCTCTAGAATCTGGCGGTGTCATATTTGTTTTTCTGTTGCTGACTGTGTTTTTGTATTGTCTCTTTCCCATCTCTTCTTCTAGTGGGTACAGAAAGAGCCCCTTACTGGTCTTGGGACCAGCGTTCCCTTTTGGTGGGTGCTAGCAAGTCCAATAATCTGGTGGTTCTTCTATTCCTTGTCCGAATGCTGGTCCCGTGGGTGGAGAAGAAGAACAGGAATCTGGGGCGCTTATCCTCTTACCTGGTCCCCTGGACCTTATGCTGGGTCCTGTTGTACTTGATCCAGAACAGCTACTCCCCTGGTCTCCCTGGGTCCTCTGGTTTCCTGGTCTCGTTGGTGGGAGAGAAGACCTGGGGTCTGGGTGCTTGGCTCCCGCCGGGATTGGGAGCTCTGTGCAGTTCCCAGGGGGACTGCAGGCACTGGAGCACAGGCCGGGAAGCCGGCCTGTTTACCTGATGCTGCTGGAAGAACCGCCGCTTCGCTGGTCTCCCAGCCTCCTCTCCTTTCCTGGTCTCGTTGGTGTGAGCGAAGATCCGGAGTCTGGGGTGCTTAGCTCCCGCCGGGATTGGGAGCTCTGTGCAGGTCCCAGGGGATCTGCAGGCACTGGAGCACAGGCCGGGAAGCCAGCCTGTTTACCTGATGCTGCTGGAAGAACCGCCGCTTCCCTGGACTCCCAGCCTCCTCTCCTTTCCTGGTCTCGTTGGTGGGAGAGAAGACCTGGGGTCTGGGTGCTTGGCTCCCACCGGGATTGCGAGCTCTGTGCAGGTCCCAGGGGATCTGCAGGCACTGGCGCACAGGCCGGGAATCCGGCCTGTTTACCTGATGCTGCTGGAAGAACTGCGGCTTCCCTGGACTCCCAGCCTCCTCTCCTTTCCTGGTCTCGTTGGTGGGAGAGAAAACCTGGGGTCTGGGTGCTTGGCTCCCGCCGGGATTGGGAGCTCTGTGCAGTTCCCAGGGGATCTGCAGGCACTGGAGCACAGGCCGGGAAGCCGGCCTGTTTACCTGATGCTGCTGGAAGAAATGCCGCTTCGCTTGACTCCCAGCCTCCTCTCCTTTCCTGGTCTAGTTGGTGTGAGCGAAGTTCCGGAGTCTGGGGTGCTTGGCTCCCGCCGGGATTGGGAGCTCTGTGCAGGTCCCAGGGGATCTGCAGGCACTGGAGCACAGGCCGGGAAGCCGGCCTGTTTACCTGATGCTGCTGGAAGAACTGCCGCTTCCCTGGACTCCCAGCCTCCTCTCCTTTCCTGGTCTCGTTGGTGGGAGAGAAGACCTGGGGTCTGGGTGCTTGGCTCCCGCCGGGATTGGGAGCTCTGTGCAGTTCCCAGGGGATCTGCAGGCACTGGAGCACAGGCCGGGAAGCCGGCCTGTTTACCTGATGCTGCTGGAAGAACCTCCGCTTCGCTGGTCTCCCAGCCTCCTCTCCTTTCCTGGTCTCGTTGGTGTGAGCGAAGATCCGGAGTCTGGGGTGCTTGGCTCCTGCCGGGATTGGGAGCTCTGTGCAGGTCCCAGGGGATCTGCAGGCACTGGAGCACAGGCCGGGAAGCCGGCCTGTTTACCTGATGCTGCTGGAAGAACCGCCGCTTCCCTGGACTCCCAGCCTCCTCTCCTTTCCTGGTCTCGTTGGTGTGAGCGAAGATCTGGAATCTGGGGTGCTTGGCTCCCGCCGGAATTGGGCGCTCTGTGCAGGTTCCAGGTGATCTGCAGGCACTGGAGCATGGCATTTTGATGGGAGGGGTGTTATGTACT
>NW_024431473.1:0-1288 GCF_017639785.1 Mesocricetus auratus
TGGAGGAACCTATTAAAAAGTGGGCTGCAGAACTAAATAAAGAGTTTTCAATAGAGGAGTGTAAAATGGCTAAGAGGCGCTTGAGAAAGTGCTCAACATCCTTAGCCATCCGGGAAATGCAAATCAAAACAACTCTGAGATACCATCTCACTCCTGTCAGAATGGCTAAAATCAAAAACACCAATGACAATTTATGCTGGAGAGGATGTGGTGAAAGGGGGACACTACTCCATTGCTGGTGGGAGTGCCAACTGATTCAGCCACTTTGGAAATCAGTATGGAGATACCTCAGAAAAATGGGAATAAACCTACCACAAGACCCAGCAACTCCACTCTTAGGCATATATCCAAAAGAGGCCCATTCATACAACAAAGATGTCTGTTCCACTATGTTCATAGCAGCTTTATTTGTAATACCCAGAACTTGGACACAACCTAGATGTCCCTCACCCGAAGAGTGGATAGAGAAAATGTGGTACATCTACACAATGGAGTACTATTCAGTAGAAAAAAATAATGGAATCATGAGATTTGCAGGCAAATGGATGACACTAGAAGAAACCATCCTGACTGAGGTAGCCCAGTCACAAAAAGAGAAACATGGCATGTACTCTCTCATATATGGAATTTAGACATAGATCTGGGGAGTGTCAGCCTACAATCCTATGGCCAGAGAGTCTGGGAAACAGAAACTTCATTTAGTGGCTGATCGAATAAGAGGCAGACTCCCTTGGTTAAGTACTGAGCTGAACTCAAGAAAGCCAGTAACAGAGAGGGAGGACTGATGATCAAAGTGATTAAAACTGGGCTGGTTTAACCCCCAGAAACAGCTGACCAGACAAAGGTTAACTCTTGAATCCCAGGCATCAGCCTGGGAATCCATCATGGGACTGATCAAGACCCCTTGAATCTGGGTGTCAGTGAGGAGGCCTAGGGAATCTATTGAGCCTTGGGCAGCAGATCAGTACCCATCCCAAGTATACACACGGACTTTGGACTCCCATAGAACAATGTGAGTTGCACTCTCACCCTGAACTCTTGGGGAAGGGTCTAGGCCCTGCCCTATATGTAATGACAGGCTATGGACACCCCCATGGAGGGCCTCAATCTCTCTGGGGAATGAGGGGATAACGGGGGGGTCGGGGGAGGGTACGGGAAGAGGGGAGGGAATGGGAGAGGGACATGTAACTGACTTGTGAAGCAACCTTGTTTCTTATCTAAATTTAAACTGGAAAATAAAATATAAAAAATATATAAAAAATAAAATAAAAAAATAAAAGTTAAAAAA
>NW_024431474.1:0-40318 GCF_017639785.1 Mesocricetus auratus
AATAAAACATTGAAAATACTCAAGACTGTTGTAATTTGTAAAAGATTCAACAGATTGATTGCAGACATAGTTTTACATCTATACAGTACAAAGCTTGAGCACACTGCCTATATTTATATGTTTTCACTGCAGTATGATTTTGTCATGATTTTGATACATACAAAAGGATTTTCACAGTGACAATATCCAGTATGTGTTTTTTATGTGTTTGGAGATGACTGTCACTTGCAAAGTCTTTACCACACTTATTACTTTCATTGTGTGTGGTGATGCTTTGTTTTTCCTTTTACAATAAATGTTTGCCTGAAGATGAGCACCAGCCATGCTGGTTAGCCTTACAGGCCAGGTACAGGTGGTACTTTAAATCCCAACAGTAGGGAGATAGCGTCAGATGGGGTCAGTGACTTCAAGGCCACCATGAAATAGATGAGAATGAATCAACCTAAATGAGAAACAGAGCTGAGTGGTGATAGCCCCAATTTAACCACAGATCTAAGAAATTGGACACTGGAAGGAATGTGGCTGAGTGAAGAGAGTAATGTATGAAATTCAGGGTTCAGTTTGAGGTTTAATAGAGATGGCATTCAGCGTTAACATTCTAGGAGACAGGATAGCACACTTGTTTGAAGGATTTTGTTGAGGAAAGACATAGTGATTGATTGCACTGCTTCTCTGATCTTTCAGAATCTAGCTTGACACCTGACTCTGGAATTTATTGTTATAAAAAATCAGAATTCTTACACCAATAGGTTTTCCTCCATTATGTGTGTTTACATGCTTTTTAAGATTACTATGACAGGTGATGTCTTTACCACCCTTATTGAATTCATAGGGTTTCGCTCCAGTATGTGTTCTTTTATGCACTTAAATATAACTATGCTGGGCAAAGGCTTTACCACACTGATTACATTTATAGGGTTTCTGTTCAGTATGTGTTATCTTATGTCTGTGAAGATGACTATTCTGAGCAAATGCGTTTCCACACGGAAGACATTCATAGGGTTTCTCTCCAGTGTGTTTCCTTTTATGTACTTGAAGATTACTGTGCCGAGCAAAGGCTTTACCACACTGGTTAAATTCATAGTGCTTTGCTCCAGTATGTTTTCTTCTATGCATCTGCAGAAGGCTGAACTGACCAAAGACTTTACCAAACTGATTGCCTTCATAGGGTTTCCTTACAATATGTGTTCTTTTATGCATTTGAAGGTCAGTGTGGCATAGGTAGGCTTTACCACATGGATCACATTTATGGAGTTTCACTTCAGTGTGTGTTCTTTCTTCACGTGAATGCAGATATAACAAGAATTTATTGCATTGAATATGTGCAGAAGGTTGCTTTCTCATTGGACTTCTTTCAGGCCTGCAAGGATAATTGAGACATGTAAAAGATATACAAAATTCATAACCTCAGAGAAGCAGTGGACTAGGGGGACAGAGATGAGGCAGGGGGTAAGGAGGCAAGTTGAGAGGTGGGAGACACAACTGTGGTTGTAATGTGAAATGAAATCGTGACTAAAGAAATAAAAAACAAAACTGTTGAATATTTATAACTATGAATAAATTTTACAATTTGTTCTAATTTAAAAAGCTAATCAGATATTAAACTTATTTAATATTGTTTTCAATCATGGTATTACCCTTTAGTGAGGATTTTTTTTCTGTGCTTGAAGATGCCTGTCCTGTTAAGAACCTTTATTTCCTTGTTCACATCTATGGCACCTTTTTCTCCATGGGATTTTTCTCATATTTGAAGAGAACTGAAAGAATTAATACATTTACCTCACCTTTTACATTGAGAACTTTTTCTCTACTGTGACCCCAACTACATTTACAAAATGAACAAAGACAATTAGAAATATTTACAAACTTCTTGTACACATAGGGCATATCTGCCATATAAGAATGTTGATGTATTCCCAATGAAGCTGGAAAACCAAGTACTTGTAAACTTGAATCAACAATTCTGGTCAACATGAAGACTGCTACATACTTCAACTGTTCTGGAAGTACATTACCCCTTTCCATGTGCCTATGTTTATGTGGTTTGTAATGAGAGTCACATAAGATATACCTACTATAGGAAGGCTAAGAAGTAATAAGCTTTCAACACTGCAATCAGGCAGTTTGTCTTTCTCTTCTTCATGAACATAAGTATAGGGATTAAGTATTTATATGTCCACCTCCACATAAAATTATGATTTTAACCAACTATCTCACTCTACTTAGAAAAATCATAATATCTATATGAGTAAAAGTGGCTTTACTGTAGACTACTTTCTTAGGAGAAGGGTTGGAAATAGTCTTATCACCTTTTCAATATGTATATCTTCTGTAATATGAGTGGTATGAAACTACATGGATTTATAATTTTCATCAGCATACCTCTAATGGAACTATGACTCCAATGGTTTTAAGGCATTCATATCTTATCTTCCTTCCTAAAAGAGGACTTACAAACATAATTAACTTACTGTCTGTTGAGGTATATGCATATGGTCTCATGATAATTTAATAATAATCAATGCATTTTATGATGCAATTATTTATACTGCTGCTTTTCCTTGCACTTCCATATACATTAAAGACCCTTTCAGGCAAATTTATATCAGTATACATGTGAAAATTACCTTCCATGCCTTTGAGAATTTTGACGATGTTCTTCGATATTATTATCTTCCCTTTTGTAGCCTAAAATATAATGCCAGAAAATGTATGATTTATGATTGGAAATTCCTTAAAACTTAACATATTATACTCAGTGATAATTAGAAACATGATTGATTCATTCCATCATTATTCCTCCTTCTCACTCAAAATTAAAGAAGAGCATCAATATCCAAGATACTGTTATTTAAAATAGTGAAAGAATATCCACAGTATTACCTCTAGCATTGAGGTTCATATATGTCTCCAGCATCACATCTTTGTAGAGATTCTTCTGTGAAGGATCTGCCAAAGCTCACTCTTCTTGAGTGAAGTTGATATGCACATCTTGATAGAACAGTGCATCCTAAAATGTGCCATAAAAGTATAAAACAAAAATGCATGATAAAGACACCACCGTAAATGTATAATTCTTTGACATTATACCTACATATTTATGCAGTTTCCCATAATTAATCTATGATGCAGGTATTATAGTTAAGTCACTTTAGAAGGAGACTGATGGGGTTTTACCTCTATCATTCTAAATACTCTTAATGGGATATTATATCGCAAGAGAAATGCCTAGTAACAGATACAGAGAGACATGTAAACAGATCAACAAACTGAAGATATATTAGGGAAATTTTGTGAATTATTACTTACTATAAAATGTTGAACAAGACTTTAGTCCCAACACTTAGAAGGAAGAGATAGGTATACCTGCCTAACATGCATAGTAAGAACCTGTCTACCATACTAAAATCAATGAAACAAACAATAAAGATAGGAAGAATTTAGAGGTGTATTTCTTCTGAATTTCCTGTAAGAAGTTATGCATTCACTCCTGTTCTGTGTTCATCTTTATGAAACCTGAAGTGCTCCCGTTTAAATTGTAATTTTAATGAATTTCACTAAAAGGAACTGTGCATTTAAGCCTTTAATCATAGAAAGTTGGAGACATTAGCAATGTAAACATCGGTCATAAAAACCAATACACAGTAGGAGAGATGCCACAAAAGTTAAGAGGTCTTACTGTACTTATATATGGTGACCTCACATGCCATGACATATATCAGGGATCACAATTATCCATTATATCAAACTCATGCATTGTAAGATCCTCTGTTGACAACTATGAGGCCCCGGCCCACATGACTTATACATCAATGTATGTATCCAAAGAATTACATTCATTTAAATGATAAACATAAATATAACAAGCAGGAAGAATGTCACACACATATTATCCAGTGATTCAGAAATACTTGTAGTCTGGTAAATAGAATGACAACGTTTGCAAATGTAAAAATTCAAACTTGGGTTTAAGTTCATCAATAGCGGAAATGCCTGATGTGTACAAACAATTACTCCCTAGACACATCACACATTGATAAGGATAAAAGACCCTAAAAACATTGTCCCAGCAGTAATCTCAACATTAGGGAGCAAGAGTCACATGAATCAGTGAATTCAAGGATGGCTTGGTCTATAAAGTGTTTTTTAGGACAACCATTGTTATTTAGACAATCCTTGCCTTCAGAAACAAAAATCAAACCAAACAAATTAAAAAACAAATAGAATGGCAAAATGTCATGACATAAAACATCCAGAAATCTATGACATTATGCAAAGGCCAAAACTTGCATTGACAGAAATAGAGGAAAAAGAAGAAACTCAGCAAAATGTTATATTTTCTATAACAGAAGAAAAATATCCTAATTTAAAGAGGTGCCTATGAAGTTGCAAAGAAGCATGCTAAACGTCAAATAGTTTGTACAGGAAAGAACTCCCATTGCCATATAATAATCAAAACGCTAAACAAAGAGAGCAATATACAATTATTAGACTACTAGAATTTGCAAAGGATAAAGATCAAGAAACATATAAAGTCAGTCCTATGAGAATTACAACTGACTGTGCAGTGAAGATTTTAAACACACAGGTGCTTGGACATATGTGATGAGGATCTAAGTAAATAAAGATGCCAGACCAGAGTAGTATGTCCAGAAAATTATTAATCACCTCAAGAATGTAAAATAGGACATTCTATGATTAACTCAAATTTAAAAGTATCTATCCAAAATCCAGCCTCATAAATTGAACTAGAAGTAAAAATCCAACCCAAGGAATTAATTTCTCTTAGGAAAACATAGGAATTAAATAACCTGACATTGTGCAAACCAATAAAAAAACCAAAGAGAGAACACATACTCTAAGACACTTGCCAATACCACCACCATCACAAACAGCCAAATATAGATATTCTTCCTGATATTTCAATTATCAATGTCCTCAACTCCCTAATGAACAGACAAAGAATAACCTTTTGGAGTAAAAAACAAGATTCATCTATCCACTATATACAAGAATAATACTTCAATGTTACGGATAAATATTACCTCAAGAATAGGACTGGAAACATGCTTTTCAAGCAAAAGGCACTAAGAAACAAGGTGATGTAGACATACAAGATAGAGTTCGAACAAAAGTTAATCAAATGAGATATGGTTGGGCATTCCTTATTCTTAAAAGGAAAACACCACCAATATGACAGCTCAATTCTTAAAATCTATATCCCAAATACAAGAATTCCCACTTCTAAAAGAAACACTTCAAAAGAAAATCCCACATTGGCTCTCACACAGAGATTGATCATGGTAGATTTCAACACCTTACTCTCACCAATGGACAGGTTTTCCAGACAAATCTAAGCAGAATTATTGGAGATAATGAACTATATAAACAAAATGTACCCAATATATAATACAAAAAATTCCAGTCAAAAATTAATACATCATGTTCTAAGAACAAAATGAAAATTTTGTGACATACTTGACACAAATTATCAATAGCTAAAATAAAATAGAAGTAACTCCCTGTATTCTATCAGATAACTAAGGATAATAGCTGTACATGTGTTATAAAATATTTACATAAAATTAGTATAAGATTACAAAATCATGGAAATTGAATAACTCTCTACTGAAAGAAATGGACAATGAAGAAATAAAGAAGCAAATTAAAGACATTCTAGAATTCACTGAAAATGTATATAAAACATACCTAATTTAGAGGACATAGGAAGTGTGGTGATATGCAGAAATAGAATTGTGATCCTACGTAAAAAAATAAAGAAACAGTACACATGAAAGCTCTAGACCAAAAAGAATTAAGCATACCAGAGAGAAGTAGACAGGAAGAAACTATCACAGTGATGCTAAAATGAACAAAACCTTGACAATCACTGAAACACAGGGAAAAGACAGATAAACGCTTATTCCAACGCAACACATATAATAAAACCCCAGAGAAAGTTATTGGTTTTCAAGCTGAAGTTCAGAAAAGCAAAGCCGCAAAGACAGAGTTAAATCTTAACACTATCAAGGTGAAATTAAATCCCAACTCCATGCATCTTCAAGGAAAATGTTTTCCCTGAATCCTCAGAGGCAAATGCTCTAAGACCCTGCCTCCTCCCTCCTTATGTTCCTGTCTCTGCCCAATCTTGTGTCTCCTGTAGCCATCTCTCAGGTGCTGGGATTAAAGGCATGTGACCTCAAGTTGTGGGAATCAAAGTGTGAGCTCTATTATTCTTCATATTGTTTCACTGCCATGTAGCCCAGCTTAAGATTGAATAGAAAAGACATTGATCTACCTCTGTCCCCTGAGTCCTGGGATTAAAGTTCTGCGCCGACACGGTCTGCTTTCTATAGCTAACTAATAAGGCTGCTGGAATCCCAGATATGTAACACTATTACCAGGCTCTAAGTTTGTGGCTAGCCTTGCATTTTGATCTCCAGTGGTTTCATTAAATAATAAATAATATGTCATCAAAATTCCCATTTATTGTCTACCACGAAAAGGAAGAATGCAACTAACATAAGAAAAATTATAAACAACTATGTGCAATATATGCAAGCATCAAATACATCAATGCATAGTCCATTTACATTTGAGAAAAACAGAGAATACAACCCATAATATATTCAATCTTCGTGAGTGTAAAGTCTTGTAACTAATTTAACATTCCATTCTAATTTGCATTATCAAATTATCTCTCGATATCTCTAAAACTTTCACACTTTTCTCCTCTATGTAGTGTTTATTTTATGAGTCTGCCAAATAAGGGAAACAATTACTATAAGTATCTAGTCTCGAGTCTCTAAAAGTCCCAAGAAGAAAATCACTAATGAGTGAGCAGGAATTGCGATGAAAACTTCCAAAAAACGTGACAAAAAGATGGTTGGAATGGTGCATTTATAATCCCCAAAATTATGTCAACAGTTCAAGCAGACAGGCTGCTAACCTGGCCGCTGCACCTGACACTAAGAGCTCTGAGGTCACATGCGGCATTGCCCTGAGTGAGCAGCTAAGGGAGCTGCACCAAGGGCCCCTGCTGGGATCTAGGGCCCCCTGAATCTTGACTCCCTGCATCCCTAGCTTCTGCTTTCTCTCTGGAACTCTCCCTACCTACATCAAGTCTCCTTTCCTGCATCTGCATTCACCCTGGGATGTGCAGCCTGGAGGTTTCACGTGCTGAGTCTCAAGCTGAGCTGAGTCCCCAGCTGAAAGCCATGGCCTCCAACCCAGAACTGGAAGGAGATCCTCCTTACCCAGTGCAGTGGTGGGAGGGGACACCAAGGACAGTGGCCTCTCCCCTAGAGCGCAAAGTACTGAAACTTGTTAGGTGTCAGTCCTAGGTCATTTTCCCACACCCTGGACCTGTCTCCTGCTCAAAATAGGAGGCCCCAGGGTGGGAAGACCCTGACTCTGCTGATCAAGCCCAAGGGTTAGCAGCTCCACTGCCCACACTTCTGCTCGCTGAGTCTTCTGAATGGGTTGCAGGCTTCAGACAGCTGCATCCCCTTCCCCTCCAACAGCCCCAAGAGCACCAACCCCAACTTGAGCCCCTGATGAGGACTAGCTTTGAAGTGACGATCTCCTCCTACAGACCCTCTTCAGTTAACCAAGTGTCTTCAGCATAATTTGCAGCTGTGTCTGTATCTTTACTTTTCCTCTTTAACTCAGTGAAAGAATGGCGGTTGCTTTGATGGCTCCCCTAGCTCAGATCTGATGCCGTTTCTTTTATTTTTTTTCTATTCAGGGATTCATTTTCCCTCACTTGGCCTCAAGAGAAAAGTTTCAGAAGTTATTTACAAACCAGAGAACAGTTCACGATGTCCAAACATTAGGCAACGCATGTCCACAGAAGATTAGGTGTGAGGACTGGAACACAATTCTTCTGGAAAAGTTAGACAGTTAATTTGTTTTTTAACAACTGAATCTACAGGGTTGATTCTTTATGATGACAAAATTGCCCATTGCTTATAGCTGTAAAATTCTTGATGTAAAGCATTTGTCTTCGACCTGAGTTTTAGCCCTGTCTATTGATCATTGATAAGCCTAAATGCATTGCTTTGAGAGCTGGTACGAGTTAAACAAATTTAGAGACTTGATCAGTGGGCAACAATACACTACTGTACATGTGTCATCCTTTGGACATACGGAGGGGAATATCCTGTTATTTGAAAATGACATTATATGATGTTTTAATTACAATTGTCTTTTAGTAGTCAGCTCCTCTCAGAATCCGTATACTAAATAAATAGATTTTCTTTTCCTTTGTGTGATTCTAGAAATAAAATGACCTTAGGTTTTTGGAAAAATGATATATTGCTTACGTAGAAATATGAAAAACATACTTTGATTTTTTGTAGGCAAAATGGAATTATAATTATATTTTTCTTTTTCTTTTTTTTTGGTATTTACGAGACAGGGTTTCTCTGTATTGTTTTGGAGGCTGTCAGTCCAGCCCGGCCTCGAACTCACAGAGATCCGTCTGCCTCTGCCTCCCGAGTGTTGGGATTAAAGGCGTGTGCCACCGCCGCCTGGCATAATTACATTTTTCTATGATTGGGATTAGAGTTATAAAGTTTGTGGCATGCTCGTATTTTCAACTGTTGTCATAAATGGCACTCATTTTGACAATGTAACAGAAAAAGGTTTGTTATGTTTTCTAAATTATATTTAGGAAATTTTGTTAGTAAGATCAATTTTGGCAGTAACAGCAAGCAAGCTAAAGAGTGAAAAAACTTTAAATATGATAATTTAAATAATGAAAGCAAAATAAGGTACATGAATTGCTTTACTCTTATAAAGCATAACCCACTCTAAAAAATGATAGTTCCTATGTGTTGCTTGAATAATTACCCTTATATTGTCAATAAATATCTGGGGCATAATACTTGCTTTCTGTACTCTCAGTTCTAATAAAATTTATTGCCTTTAAGGTTTATCATGTTTATTAAAATACTTATGTAAATGATATCATAATTTATGATACATGATCCTAAAAGACACTTCATTTATTCAAATACTTATTTTATTTGGTCATGAAGCAAATATAACTGACCCCAAATTTGTTAAAAGTTTACTTACAGAGGCATTTATTTATTTATTTATTTTTGGTTTTTACGAGACATGGTTTCTCTGTATTGTTTTGGAGGCTATTGGTCCAGCCCGGCCTCAAACTCAGAGATCCACATGCCTCTGCCTCCCTAGTGCTAGGATTAAAGGCGTGTGCCACCACCGCCTGGCGGAGGCATTTATTAAAGCTTCTGGATTGTTTAAATTTATTTAGACTGAAAAACATGTTTTTTTGTTTTTTTTCTTGGTTTTTCAAGACAGGGTTTATGTATAGCTTTAGAGGCTCTCCTGAAACTCACTTTGTAGAGCAGGTTGGTCTCAAACTCACAGAGATCCACCTGCCTTTGCCTGCCAAGCACTTGGAATAAATGTGCGTGCCAATGCCACCCAGTGAAAACTATTTAGTAAGAACTTTTTAATGGTGATGTACTAAACACAGTTAGAAGTAGTTTAATACTTAGGGATACAACAATTATAAATTGGTTTAATGGCCAAACTCTGTTAGTTCTTGGGCATAGCGTTTCAGAATAGACATGATAGGAATTTCAATTAAATAGTTATTTGTAACATCGAGTTTCTTTTTTAATCACGATGCAGGATTTGAAATAGTTTGGCAGAGTTCAAACTGATTCATTAATAATTTCGTTCTCTAGACAGGAAAAGTAAGAATTTGAAACACATTCCTTTGTCATTATATATACTGTTGTGTTTCTGTGAGTAACATTTTTAATGCTTCTTAGTAAAATGGAGGTTTACTAAAAAGGGAAGCATTAATAGACTGCACAGCAGAATTGATGGCGAGAGATTTGAAATTGTAAGGATGAACATTTGTTACAGAAACAACAAGAAGTGGATGTTAAAAAAAATTTGAACTCCTTCAGCTCTTTCTAGCTTTTATGAATATATTGTAATGTTTTTATTTAAATTTGAAACATGAATGCTTCACATATCAGGCCTAGGTCACTCTCCCAACCCTCCACACTTATCCCTCCCCCAGCCCCCTCTGCTCCCATCCAATCTTTAAAGGCTAGGAATATTGAGCACTTTCTAGAGTGCCTCTTTGCCATTTTAGACTCCTTTATTGATAATTCTCTATTTAGTTCTGTACCCCACCTTTTAATTGAATCCTTTGGTGTTTTGGGGACTTGCTTCTTGTGTTCTTTTTAAATTTTAGAGATCAGCCCTCTGTCAGATGTGGCGTAAGTGAATATCTTTTCCCATTCTGCCTTTTTGTCTTGTTGACTGAATCCTTTGCCTTACAGAAGCTTCTCAATTTCAGGAGGTCCCATTTATTAATTGTTGATCTCAGGGTCTGTGCTACTGGTGTTATGTTCAGTCACTGGTCTCCTGAACCAATTCATTCAAGAGTACTTCTCATTTTATCCTTTAAGAGATTAAGTGTGGAAAGATTTATGTTGAGGTCTTTGATCCATTTGGACTTACCTTTTGTGTATGGTGATAGGAATGGTTTTATCTGTTTTCTTTTACATGCCAGCATCCAGTTACTTCAGGATCATTTGTTGAAGATGCTTTTTTTCTATTGTATAGTTTTAGCTTCTTTGTGAAAGATCAGGTGGTCAAAGGTGTGTGGGTTGATCTCAGAGTCTCTGATTTCATTCCATTGGTCTACATGTCTGCTTTTGTGCAAATATCAAGCTGTTTTCATGACTCTAGCTCTATAATAGAGCTTGAAGTCAGGTACAGTGATACCTCTGTAAGTTCCTTTATTGTACAGGGTTGCCTTGGCTATCCTGGTTCTTTTGTTTTTCCATATAATTAAGGATTTTCCTTTTGAGGTCGGTGAAAAATTGTGCTGGTATTTTGACAGGGATTGCATTGAATCTGTAGATTGCTTTTGGTAAGATTACCATTTTTACTACGTTGATTCTACCTATCCAAGAGCATGGGAGATCCTTAGATTTTCTGGTATCTTCTTTAGTTCTTTTTTTAAGGACTGAAAGTTCTTGTTAAACAGGTCTTTCACTAGTTTGGTTAGAGTTACTCATGATATTTTATGGTGTTTGTGGCTATTGTAAAGCGTGGTGTTTCTCTGATTTCTTTCTCATCAACTACTAATTTTTTTGGTTAATTTTGTATCCTGCCACTTTGTGGAAGGTGCTTATGAGCTGTAGGATTTTCCTGGTCAAACTCTTTGGGTAGCTGATGTACCCTATAATATTGTCTCCAAATAGTGAAAGTTTGACTTCTACTTTTCCAATTCATATCCCATTGATCTACTTTTGTTGTCTCATTGTTCTAAGTAGAACTTCAAGTAAAATATTGATGAGATATGGAGAGAGTGGTCATCCTTGTCTTGTTCCTGATTTTGGAAGAATCGCCTTTAGTTTCTTACCTTGATGCTGGCTGTTGGTTTGCTATATATAGCTTTTATTATATTTAGGTATGTTCCTGTTATCCCTGTTCTCTCCAAGACCTTTATCATGGATTTTGTCAAAGGCATTTTCTGCTCCTAGTGAGATGACCACAGCTTTTTCTTTTTCATCTTGTTTATATGGTAGATTACATTGATGGATTTTCATATGTTGCACCATCCCTGCATCCCTGGGATGAAGCCTACTTGCTCATGGTGTATGATTTTTCTGATGTGAACTTGGATTCGATTTGCCAGTATTTTATTGAGTATTTTTGCATCAATGTTCATGAGGGAGATTGGTCTGTATTTCCCTATCTTAGTTGTGCCTTTATGTGGTTTGGCTACTAAAGTAATTGTAACCTCGTAAAAAGAATTTGACAGTGATCCTTCTACTTCTATTGTGTGGAACATTTTTCATAGTATTGGTATATGCTGTTCTTTGAATTTTTGGTAGAATTCTGCAATGAAAACCTCTGGTCCTGGACTTTTCTTGGTTGGAAGAATTTTTATGGCTTCTTCTATTACTTTAGGGGATATAGACCTGTCTAAATCATTTATGTTTACTTGATTTAATTTTGGTAAGAGATATCTATCCAGAAAATCATCCATTTCCTTTAGAGTTTACAATTTAGTGGTGTACAGATTTTCAAAGTATGATCTGATGATTCTATGGATTTCCCCATTGTCTGTTGTTATGTCACATTTTTCATTTCTAATTTTGTTAATTAGCATGTACTCTCTCTTTTAGTTAGGTTTGATAAAGATTTGTCTATCTTATTGATTTTTCTCAAAGAACCACCTCTTTGTTTCATTGATTCTTTGTATTGATTTATTTGTTTCTACTTATTGATTTCAGCTCTCAATTTGATTATTTCCTGGCATGTATTCCTCCTGGGTGAGTTTGCTTCTTATTTTTCAAGAGCATTCAGGTGTTCTGTTAATTCTGTAGTGTGGCAGTTCTCCAGTTTCTTCATGTGGGCACTTAGTGCTATAAATTTTCCTCTTAGAACTGCTTTCAAATATCCCAAAGGTTTGGGTATGTTGTGGCTTGGGTTTCATTGAATTCTAGGAAGACTTTTATTTCTTTCTTTATTTCTTCCTTTACTCAGGGGTGATGCACTAGGTCATTGTTCAATTTCCATGAGTTTGTGAGGTTTCTGCAACTTGTGTTGTCGTTGAATTCTAATTTTAAGCCACGGTGGTCCGACGGGATACAGGGAGTTATTCCAATTTTTTGTATCTGCTGAGGTTTGCTTTACTGCCAAGTATGTGGTCAATTTTAGAGAAGGTTCCGTGTGGTGCTTTGAAGAATGTGTATTCTTTATTGCTTGGATGCAATGTTCTTTATATATGTGTTAAATCTAATTGAGAGATAAATTCTGTTAGTTCCATTGTTTCTTTGTTAGGTTTCTATCTGGTGGACCTGTTCAATGGTGTGAGTGAGGTGTCGAATTCTCAAAGTATAAGTGTGTGGGCTTTAATGTGAGATTTGAGTTTTAGTAATGTTCCTTTTATGAACATGGGTGTCTTTATATTTATAAATATATGATAGTTATATATAGATAGACAGATACAGATAATAATAGGAAAATGATAGATATAGAATGAAGACAGATTATATATTTAGTAACATAGATATGGATAGAGACAGATAGATGAGAGATAAAAATAGAGATAGAGATAGATAGATGACACATATGCTTAGATGATATTTGAAAAGTGATATATACAGATAGACTATGATAGATTTATATAGGCAGATGGTAAATATGTGGATAGATGATAAAGATAGAGATAAATAGATGATAGAGACAAATACATAGACAACAGATATAGAAAGATAGATATAGATGATATGTGCATATATAGAAAGAAAGATAAATATATATAGATAGATGATATACAGACAGACAGACAGAGAGACAGGAAGAAAGAAAGAAAGAAACAAGGAAAGAAAGAAAGAAAGGCAAAGAGATTCTATTCTTAATTTATGTGACTCTAACGAATCCTGACTAATACATTGGGATTTCCAGTCAATTAAATTTCTATACTGTTAGGTTCTAATTTTGAATTTATACTGTTTTTAAACACTAGAAACAAGTAATTTATTACTACAATGCATAAATTTGCAGAAAATATCATTTCCTATTGAATAAAGCTCCACGATATGGGAGACAGTGAAGCATAGGGTTGAGTGTTATTTCTGATGAAACATTTCTAAAATAGCCAGAACCATTAGATACATGGCTAAATTTGGTTATTTGTTTGGACATGTTGATAGATACTTGTTAATTAATGGACAACTACTTGATTATTAATTTAACAATATAAGCAATCATTTTTGAAACTTATTAAAGTTCAAAAATTGAGTAAATTGATTCTTAAAATGGAAACACCATCATCAAAGTTCCAGTAACCAAGGAAAGAGAAAGTAAACTCTGTCTCTGTTTCTAAAGCCACCATTTGCAATTGTAGCTAAAAGACTGAATGATGGAGATGGAGTGATGATACAGCAGTTAAGAACAATGGCTGCTATTCCAGAGGACCTATATTCAATTCTCAACACACATGGTGGCTCACACAACTGACTGTAACTACAGTTCTAGGGGCCCTGACACACTCATACAGACATGCATGCAGGCAAAACACCAATGCACATTAAATAAATAGAAATAAATTTAAAGTATGGAATAAAATTTAACATCACACTCTAAAGGGAGATATCCTACTCCAGTGGCTTTCTGAATTGATGGACTTCTTAGAGTTATGTTTGTACTCCACCACTGCCTGACTACATATTTTGGTTTTTATCATTTTTAATGAAAATGAGATATGTCTGATCCTGGCAGAAACAATACACTTCAGAGCAGATGGTGGGCATTAATGAAACTACACATCAGCTTTACTTTCTTTATAGCAAATGTAAGCCACTGGGCAAGAAAGTGCTATTGCCTTAACTGCTGACAGTATGCTGTCCAAATTGGGCCAGCAGCACACAATAGTGAGTTAGTGGAAACCTTCTAAAACAAGGTGGGAAAGTCCTTAAAAAGTACTGCCTCATAGAAAAGTCTGTCATATATTCTAAGTGGGTAGGCCACAGATGCATTACCTGAGGTTACAGAAGATCCTTCATTGACTGTCCAGGCAGCCAGCAGTTTAGGTTATTTATCACATTTTTTGTAAGTCAGTTGCTAACATTTCCTTCTTACTCAGGTAATATTATTTCCTTCTGGGTTCTCTGATGGAGTTGAAGACTTTATAACTATAGTTAAAGTTTTTTTCTTTTTATGTGATTCAGAAAAGAAATTCATTGAAGAAATGTAAATTGTATAAAGTTTAGAGAGGAAAATATAATTTTGATAATGCAAGTTAAAAAAGAAAGCAAATTAGGTACAACTTTTTGGACTGAACAAAATGGATGGTAACGGCAGTATTTCTTTCTGAATTAGTCAAATGCTGATGGGCTACACATTGTTGATGCATTTATTGCCTGTATATATTGTAGATAGTTATTGAACTGATTGTACTTAGTTTTTGTTTTATTAATTATAACCTTTTATTTTAGAAAAAAGGAAAAATGAGATGGTATTTTTTGTGCTCCTTGAAGGCCTGTACTCATGGAGTTCTTTGGTTGCTGGTCCAGGCCCTACCACAGGCTAAATCCTTGATATAAAAAGCTGAAGTTGGAGCATAAGCAGGTGATGTAGGACATGTAGTGCTTGGAGAATGAGAAAAACCAGGCTTCAGAAAAGGTTAATGAACTGGCCAAGGAGACAGGCTTATACTGGAAACTGCCTTTCTTCTCAGGGACCACAAATATTGTGGAAGGTCAATTCTTCCTTTCTTTGTCAGTGGATTGGAGAGGCCACGGCTCTGGTTCTGGAATTTTTGCCTCTTAGCAAGAAGGCCTTGAATTTGTATCTTTTGGACTCAGTTTATGCAGCATGAAATAGACTGCTACTCCCCATCCAGCACCATAGGGTCTCACTCAGTAGCCTCTAGATCAGTGGTTCTCCTCCATCCTAACTCTGTGAACATACAGTGCAGTTCCTTGAGGGTTGGTGACCCCCGAGATAAAAACTTTTATTACTATTACATCTTTTACATTGTGGTCATGTGCAGAAGTGGATTTGTTTTCTGACTATGCTTCAGAATACGGAGAACTCTACAGGAACATTTCTCAATCCCAAGTAAATTTCCCAGGCTTTCCTTGTTTAGGAGCACAATTGTTTCAGAATTCACACCCATGGGCTCCTTGTCACCTAAGGTAAGAAATATTTCTCATTAATTTCTGTATTGGTTGTTGTGATGGCTCTTCTAGTTAATCAAACTGACTATCTCTGGAATTACCTAAATCTCAATGAGGTGGGGCTCTTTTGTTTGTTTGTTGTTGTTTGTTTCTTTGGGGGATTTTCCACAAAGAATTACTCACTAGATATGGAGACAGAACTGGAAATCAGTTTGTAGACAAGGCTAGTCATGAGCTCACAGAGATCCATCTGCCTCTGGTTCACAAGTACTGGGATTTAGGGCATCTGTCACCACCTCCAAGCAGGCATTTTCTTATTAAAGGTTTTAAAATCAGAATATATATCTTTAATCTAGATCTTTGAAGGAGATAAAATCCACCTGTACCATCTTGGTGTTGATGCACATCTTTAATCCCAGTTCTCAGAAGACAGAAGCAGTTGGATTTCCTGAGCTGGAGGCCTGCATGGTCAACAGATTGTGATGCAGGGCTACACAGATAAATGCTATCTCTAAAATTTAAAAAAACAGCATGAGAATGAAATCCACCTACAATCTGGGTCACACATTTTGGCAGCAGTGTACATATGTAAGGGATATTGAAAAAGGAGAGCTCTCTCTTTGCCTGCTCAACCTAGCTCTGGCTACTGAGTTTATTCCTTTACAAGCAATAGAACCCATTTCTTTCAAGTAAGCTTGTGTACTGAAGACAAAGACGGCGTTTCTCTGTGGCCTTGGAGCCTGTCCTGGAACTAGCTCTTGTAAACAAGGCTGGTCTCAAACTCACAGCAATCTGTCTGCTCTGATTCCTGATTGCTGGGATTAAAGGTGTGCTCAGCCACTGCTTGACACAAACATCTGGCTTTTTTGGGTATTTCTAGACAGGGTTTCTCTGTACTGTTTTTGAGGCTGTCCTGGAACTCACTCTATAGACCAGGCTGTCCTCGAACTCACATATATCTGCCTGGAACTCACTCTGTAGATCAGGCTGGTATCAAACTCATAGATATCTGCTTGCCTCTGCCTCCCTAGGTGTGTGATTAAAGGTGTGCATAGCCACTACCTTGCACAAACATTTTCTTTTGTGTCCTAAAAATCACTGTGTAACTGTATGTACAAGCTCGTCATGTGGTGTGGAGGGGGAAGAAGAAGCCGAACCTGTGAACGGCAAGAGGAGAGCTGGGTCATCTCCTGGAGACAGGGGTGAGTGATACTGAAATCCGTGTTTTTGCAGATCTCTAAAATGTCAGGGTGTGTAGGGGAAGCCAGGGACAGGGAACCCTGTGCTGTGCCTTTAAGCACATTCTAACCCTTAAGGAAGTGCTCTTGTCAATCGAGCCCCGCCAGCCAATCAGGGACTCCAGGCCAACCTGCCAGTCACAAGTCTAGCAGGACTCTTCCTGGAGCCATGTTGCTGGCTTAGTTTTACAGCAGGACAGGCATCAGGGGATAGATTTCTGTGCTGTGTGTGCTGCTGTAGGGGATGTGAGGGGAGAACAGATGAACACAGAAGACACAGCATGGTGAGTGAGGGGAAGCTTTCCAAGTTCAGAAGGGCTGGATGGGGAGGCATGGGGGACAGTGTGGCAGGCCCTCCCAGAAGCTGGGTGGGAATCTGTAGCCACATTCTGTGATCTGTGAGGTCCCACGTGGTAGTGAAAATCCCCAAATCCTGGTGCTGGCCTGTGAATCCTTCACTCTGTGGGCTGTATCTGTGGAAAGCATTTTGATCTGGTAGCTTTCTGTAGAAACATCTATGTAGACAACACCAATGTGCTTTTGGTGCATAGGGAAGGCAAGTTGCTGAAATTGTAGAGACATAGTTTTTCCCGTGTCTTCTAGAAGTTCTGCATTTCACATTTAACATTTATGTGTAAGATTCATTAGGAGTTAATTTTGTGCATGGTGTAAATGGAATTACTTTTCTTTTTTATGATTTTTTCTGTGTGACAGGATTTCTCTTTGTAGCTTTGGAACCTGACCTAGACCTTGCTCTGTAGAGTGGGCTAGCCTCAAACTCATACAGACTTTCCTGCCTCTGCCTCCTGTGTCCTGTGTTTAAAGGCATGGGCCACTAAGAAGCCTCTAAATGGCATTCTCATGTTGGATTACACTCCAGTGCTAAGATGACATGTGGAAGAGTAGAATTGTTGATATAAAGGATTTACCAATTCTTAAGAGATAGAAAATCACACAAAATAGGAGTTAGCTGAGGGAGTGCTGCCACTAAAATACCCCAAAGATAAGTAGTATGCAAAGAAGGCCTCTTAGACAGTAGGATGCTAAAATACACATTTGTTCTCCATGACTGTCCAGACATTTGTCTCCAAACCATGAAGAAGGCAAAATCTCTGATGTACAAACAGCCTCTTGGCCCATCCCCATATTACAGAGCCTGACTTTTACAAACTGATCAACATGGAACTGCTTGGTCACAATGAATATTAGTATATGGTGTGCTACACAGGTCCAGTTTCATTCTAGAGAAAATATCATAGTTCTCCAGATGGGCAACATGAGACAAGTCTTTGACAAGGAAAATTGTTGTGTTGAGGGTTGAACTGAGCAAAACTTTCTGATTAGTTCCACACTCATGGAGAAGGATTATAGCTCTTTCTCAAACCCAGCAACATGTGTGGCAGAGCGAGAAAGAGCCTGGGACCTAGCCCTGGGAGTTTTCTCCATCAGGCCCTGAGTTATCTGGAATAAAATAGAGCTCCTCCATTAAAACTAGGAAGATGTTTCAGAGAGAATGTAACTGTCTGAAGCCAGGGCAGTTGTGGGGGGATTTCTTCAGAATCTGAGAAAACAACTCTTTCTATCATAGGGAGATGTGTTTATTGGTCCCAAAGGCGACTGTGTGCTTAAGCAGTAGTGTTATTGGCATACCCTGTGTTCCCATTATGCCGATTTATTTATTTATTTATTTGGAAACCTTCTTCTGAGTTAGTTTCATTGTATACTTTATGGTGACTTCCTAGAAGTCTTCTATTTCCCCCTGG
Organism: Mesocricetus auratus; assembly: GCF_017639785.1. NCBI lineage: Eukaryota > Metazoa > Chordata > Mammalia > Rodentia > Cricetidae > Mesocricetus > Mesocricetus auratus. The sequence goes on from NW_024431474.1 coordinate 18,694, forward strand.
AAATAGTATACAAGGAGCTATTTCCCTTATGACGCTCACTTAGAAAAGACAAAGCTTAAGAGAGACCTCCCTACCCCAGCTTTTATCTTTTCTTTGTTCTGCCTTTCCTATCTTTTTCGTCTTCTGGCACCTCTACCTCAGGACCTGTCAGTGAAATATGACCTGTTGTTTCATGTTACCAGTGTAGCATGCAATAATTATATCTTTTCTATGGAACTCTTTCAGTTCCTACTATCCTGACTTTCAGTTTTTTGTCACCATCTAATTCTAATTTTTTTCAAACTGCAAGCAGGAGACTGAACCTAAAAGAAATTGATGACAGCATATTTGAAATTAAACCTGTTTTATGAGCCAGGTGGAGGTGGTGCATGCCTTTAATCCCTGCACTCGGTAGTCAAAGGCAGGAAGATCGCTGTGGGTTTGATGCCAGCCTGATATGCAGAGCTGCTTCAAGGATAACTAGGGCTGTTGCACAGAGTAACTTTGTCTCAATAAATCAAAATGAATGTGTTTTAGGCTCTCTCTTCTTTGAGCATTAGACAGAGATAGATGAATGTATACTACCACTACAGAGATTTTTCTTTATTAATCTCTTAGACTGTGTAGTTATTTCTAATTGGAAAGGCATATTATTTCTAGCATAGCAGCACTTCCAGCATGTTAGAGAAAATGTTTTTGAGACAAGCTGTATCATGTTGACACAGGTGGCCTTGATCCCAGTCTGTTGCTTTCCAGGGCAATGACCTTGCTGCCGTCTTGTTTACCCCTTATTAAGTTAAGTGACTGTATGATGTCAGGGTTTTCCAATCATGCATTTAGATTATGTACTTGAGTGTCCCTTGCAGTCACAGGAAAAGGAGTTGCATGGGGAGAACTAGACCAGAGTAGTAAAAATAGTTGTTGGGTGCACTGCAAGGGGGAAACATGACAGGAAATCAGCTGGTTGAGTCACCATCATGAAAAAGGACCTGATTGTGGCAATGTGATAGTCTGAAGGCAATCTCATAGGGAGTGTCACTATTAGAAGGCATGGCTTTGTTGCAGTGAGTTTGGCAAATTTACCCCATACAGTATACTAATATTGATGCATCAAATTCCCAATGATTATTTATTTACTCTTTTATTTATGTAGGCTCTTTTATTCTAATTGTTTTTAATCTGTGAAAGACTTTTAGTGTTTTGCCTAAAAAGTATGATCAGGCTTGGCAGGTGGCTCAGCACTTATACTTCTAGGGGATGACCTGAGTTCAGATCCCATCATTCAAATTTGGAGGCTTAGTGCTACCTGCTACTCCACATCCAGGGTATCCAACATTGTCTTCCCTGGTATGTCGCATGCACATACTTGGTAAACCTCTCTCACACAAAAACTCTGTATACAAAAGTTGGGATAAATTTGTTTTCCAAATTCTTGTTACATATAGAGAAATGAGGGCAAAATCAGTCACTTTGGGTGATCATACACTTTTTGTTTTTAAATTTAGTTTAAATATTTTGCTTTCATTTTACATACCAGCATAGTTCTCCTCCCTCTCCATCAACAGCCCCCTACATATCCGACTTTGCATTCCCTGTTCTCTCCTCACAAATGGTAATTTCTTCTTAAAAGTGTAATATCCACTTTTGGGAGTCAACAAACTCTGGCACACAAAGTTGAGGAAGGACCAATCCCCTCCATCCTTTATCAAGACTGAGGAAGTTATCTCCCATAGGGAGTGGTCTCCAAAAAGCTAGTTCTTGCATCTGGGATGGGTCCTGGATTCACTGTCAGGGCCCGCCAACAGATCAAGTCTCATAATTGTCATCCATATATAGAGGGTCTAGTTTGGTCCCATGCAAGTTCCCAGCTGTCAATCTATAGTCTGTCAGCACCCACTTGTGATAGGAGTAGGAGGTGTGGCTTTTTAGGACTTTACTTTTCCTTGCTAGAGGATGTGTGTCACTCTGGGGTCACACATTGATGTTTCTTATACTGAGGATGCTGCCCAGTCAGTCAACTTCCCGTTGTCTCTGGCACAAGATATAAGGACTCTGACCTTCAGCACCACAGATGCCTGAACTCTCCCATGCACCCTGACATGACTAATGGAACCTGTCAAGTTTTAAGGGAGACACCTCAATCAAATGTTTTCTTTTTGTAAAAGTTGCCATGATTCATGATGTCTCCCCATAGTAATAAAAACCTAAAAAAGACAGAGAGAAGTTGGTACCAGCTGCTGACGTATTGCTGTCATAGGCAGGACCTGCCATACAATTTCTCAGATGTGTTCTCAGTATTGCTGATGTGATTTCTTGCATCTTATGTCTGTTCATTGGGATTTCTCTATAAGGGCTATGTGATACTTAAAGTGCCAGCCAACAAGTGGTGCATGTGAACCTCCTAGTCAGTTTCCTTCTAAAGTGGCTGGGTGAATACTTTACAATGTCCATGTCATGGAATAAGTTTGGGAAGTACCAGAATTATATGAATAAACTATGAAAGAAACATACATGTACAATGCAATTATCATACTTCCTGCATTACTCATGTGTGGGTTATTTTAGTTTGCAGTGACCTATGATGATGTGCACATCGGCTTCACACAGGAAGAGTGGGATTTGCTGAATCCTTCTCAGAAAATTCTCTACAAAAATGTGATGATGGAGACCTACAGGAACCTCACTGCCATAGGTGAGACTAAATTTTACTTCATGATTTTAAAAGGGGAAGACTGTTTCCTTGTTGTTGATACTCTTCTCTAATATTGATTGAGAAAAGGGAAACGTAGGTGAATAAGGAATAGATATCATGTTCATTTGCCACACCTGCTGCACAGACTGTATCCGAGAATGTGCAGAGGTGTCAGGATTGATCACTCAGAGACCAGTCCATGATGTAAACAAAACTTTAAGCAGGCCCCAGAAAGGCTCAAGAAAACTTCCCAAGAAAGGCTTCCCTCCAGAAAAGCTTCTGTTCCCTGTCTTACCATTGGCTGGTTCTGCCCTGACACCAGAGACTGTGTTGGGTGATTCAGAAGAGATGGTTAAGCTATGGAAAATGTCCAGGTCAGGATGTTCACGTGGAGAAGCCCTTTTCAGGATCTTATTGCAATGAGCATTGTATTGTTTTTAGTAAACATTGTCTTACAGCTGCCTGGTGCCAGGCTGATGCGGAAGTTGGTCTCTGACCAAGGTCTCTTGTCCCCACAGTCATTGATGATATTAATTTAAATTTTGTAAAATTTCCATTCATATATCATTTATTTTCTCGTATTGTATTTTAGGCTACAGTTGGGAAGACTATAATATTGAAGAACACTGTGAACATTCTAGAAGACATAGAAGGTAATTTTCTTGTAAAAGTTTACACAAATTTGCCTCTGAAGAAATTTTAATGTCTCTTGAATGATGTAAAGTAGAGCAACAGTGTAAATAAGCACAGCTTAAAGTACAATAATGATTCTTAATCTCTCACCAGAACATGTGCCTCAGTGTCAGGTAGTTATTCTGTGTTTCCAAGGAATGCCTGTGAAAAAGAAGTCAAGAAAACAATGATATATATATATATATATATATCTAAGATATTTTAAGTAAAAAAGAGTCTATAGTGAAGCTGGCCATTGCTCACATAAGTGTGCCTTTGTTTAGTGTATTGAAAGTGTCACTTTATGAGAGTCAAGAAGGTTGTTGTGGAGAAATCCTCATCCCTATACCATGTGTCTATGTGGGAAAATAGTGGGTAAGTGAGGAAAACTTTTAGTTGTCATTCTTCCTTTAACAATCATATCATATGTCAGGCTGGGCGGTGGTGGTACACACCTTTAATCCCAGCACTTGGGACACAGAAGAAGGAGGACCTTTGTGAGTTGGGAGCCCACCTCATCTACATAGTGAGTTCTAGGACAGACTCCATAGCTACAAAGAGAATCCTGTCTCAAAAAAAACATGAAAAAAGAATATCACATGTAACACTAAACACAAGTTATGTGATTTTAGAGTATTGAAAGAAGGTGTGTACATCTCCCTCTTTCTCAGAACATTTAGAAGATGTGAAAGATATTTAGTGGTCTCAACTTTGAGGAGATTAATTGAATGTCATACAAGTTTACAATTAACAGGTTTTCCAACTTCTTTGGAAGACATCAATAAACTCACACTGTGGAAGAACACTATAATCATTGGAATGAATGAACATGTCCATTTGTCCATGTACATTCTTACAATGTAGTGTGACTTATACTATAGGACACTTATGAGTACAATAAATATGGCAAACCTATGAGTTCCTCTAGTACTTTTCAAGTATGTGAAAAATCTCATGTAATAAAGATGCTTTACATGTAGGCCATGAAATAAAGGCTGTTACTATCAAACACAGGTATTTTCAAAGATACAAAGGAACCCCTAATGAGGGGAAGCATCCGGGATATAAAACTTAAGATCTGATTCCTCTTTACAGTTAGGCCATATTATGAAATGGATTTATACAGATACTAACGTTCCTCACTATAATGCATGTGATAAACCTTTCACATGTGCCTATTATGTTTGAAGAAAGGAATGAAGACATACGGTGAGAAACCCTATGAATAGTCTCATTAGTGTTGTAACTGTATGTGTTTCAGGCATCTTCAAAGGCATGAAAACATTCATAATGGAGAGAAACCATATGAAAGTCTTCAGTATGGTGAAATCTTTGCTTGTCACAGTTGTCTCCTACCTGAGAAAAGAACACATCCTGGAGGGGAAACAAATGAATGTAATCAATGTGGTAAAGCCTTTGCAAGTCATGGTGTGCTTAAAAGTCATGTAAGAATTCACACTGGAGAGAAAACCTACAAATGTAATCACTGTTCTAAAGCATTTGCAAGGCATGGCGAGCTTAAAGTACATATAAGAACACATACTGGAGAGAGACCTTTTGAATGTGATCAATGTTGTAAAGCATTTGCAAGGCAAGGTCATCTTCAAAGACATAAAAGATCACACACAGGAGAAAAACCCTATGATTGTAATCAATGTGGTAAAGCTTTTGGAAGTAATGGTCAACTTCAAGTACATAAGAGAACACACACTGGAGAGAGGCCCTTCAACTGCAATCAATGTAGTAAAACTTTTTCGCAGCTCAGTAATCTTCAGGTACATCAAAGAATACACACTGGAGAGAAACCCTTTGAGTGTAATCACTGTGGTAAAGCCTATGCAAGTCATAGTGAGATTATAAGGCATATAAGAACACACACTGGAGAGAAACCCTATCAATGTAATCAATGTGGGAAAGCATTTATACAACACTGTAAACTCCAAATACATAAAAGAACTCATACGGGAGAGAAACCCTATGCATGTAATCACTGTGGTAAAGCCTTTGCACATGACAGTAGTTTGAAATCACATGAAAGAATGCATACGGGAGAGAGACCCTATGAATGTCACCAATGTGGTAAAGCCTTTGCACAACACACCTCACTTGTAAGTCATAAAAGAACACATACTGGAGAGAAACCATATGAATGTAATCAATGTGGTAAAGCCTTTGCACAATATGCCTCTCTTGTAAGGCATAAACGAATACATACTGGAGAGAAACCGTATGAATGTAATCAATGTGGTAAAGCCTTTGCATGTGCCAGTGGTCTTAAATATCATAAAAGAACACATACTGGAGAGAAACCATATGAATGTAATCAATGTGGTAAAGCCTTTGCACAACATGCCTCTCTTGTAAGTCATAAAAGAACACATACTGGAGAGAAACCGTATGAATGTAATCAATGTGGTAAAGCCTTTGCACGTGCCAGTGGTCTTAAATATCATAAAAGAACACATACTGGAGAGAAACCATATGAATCTAATCAATGTGGTAAAGCCTTTTCACATGACAGGAGTCTTCAATATCATGAAAGAACACATGCCCGAGACCGACCCTGTGAATGAAAGCAATGTGGTAAAGTCTTGGTAAGGAATCATAACAGTAGAGAAACCCTATAAGTGTAAGCAGTGTGGTAAAGCTGTGTACTCTGCATAGCTCAATATGTAAGAGAAAACCCAATTCATGTAAACAATTTGGTAAGACTTCATAATTGTCTTTAGTTTCAATAAAAATATTATTTTGTGTGAATGTGGGTTGTTAATGATTCCATGAGACACAAGATAAATGATAAGTGGGTATTTTACTGGGGAACAACCTACAGAACCCATAATTTAGACTTGCCATGGCATTCCTGCTCAGGAAGATGCAATCTATGCCTTTCTGTCAAGATGTACAACCAGAGGAAAAAAAGAGAGAAAAGAGAGACAGAAGAGACATAGAGAGAGGAGAGACAGAAAGAGGGGAGAGAGAGAATAGAGAGAGGAGAGACAGAGGAGGGAGAGAGAGGAAAGGAGAGCACAGAGAGAGAGGGCAGAAAGAGAAGAGAGAGACAGAGAGTCTCCCCAGCTTCTCCTACTCTGGGTCAGGTACACAGAACCAAAGGCACAGCACAGGAGCCTTGAAAAAGTCCCTGCCATCTGTCTGCCAGGTCCCCTAGATGCTCTGATTGCCTAGTGAGGTCTGAGTGACAGGACCAGTAGAGCAAAGACATAGCACAGTGTTTATTTTTTATTAAAGAATCCCTGTGTGGCCCTGGGGTAACAGAAAACTAGAAACCAGGAGGAAAATGCAGAAGTGGGGGATTTGGTTGCCCCCCAGAGGTGGAGCTGGAAATAGAGGGTTTTTTAGTTCCAGAAGAGGGACTGCGGTGACTTCAGGTAAAAGGCCCAGCCCTGGCACCTTCAGGTCAGTGTTTGGACTGGGCCTACTAATCATTCGAAACTCTTTACATAGACACAGAAGCCAATCGGGCTTCCACATAAACAACACAGGCTTTCCAGGTATAGGGAAAATAGATTTAATCTGGCTTCTTCCTGTTGACAAGGGACGATAGTGGAAGAGGGGGATCAGGACGCATTGGGCTCAGACTCAGCAGAGGTGAGGATGGAGAGGCATTCCCTTAGCTGACATCCTAGAGAGCTCGGGCATCTGTTCCTTGAGGGGGCAGAAAATGCAGGTTGGGTGAAGCCTCTGCCATAAAAGGGAGGTGCAGGTGGGGAGAGGCCACTGCCAGTCCAATCTGTGTTCAGTAGGACCTGTACAAGCCCTGCCCTCAGGGTGCCAAGGGATGGCCCTCCCCTGGCTTCAACTCAGTTCAGACTCCACCCTTACAAATCCTGCCAATTCCCCTGAGAATGGTAAAAGGGACAAGAGCTCTGGAACAAATTGGAAGCCTGGGGGAAGGGAAGCAGGATTTAGGGAAAAGAAAAGGGAAGCAGAGAAAGGAGACTGAGGACTTGGTGGAGCAGGAAGATTGAGTCAGGGGAAGAATAGAGACACCATAATAGAGGGAGCCGTTATAGGTTTAAGGGGGAATCTGGCACTAGGGAAATGTCCAGAGATCCACAATGTTGAACCCAACTAAGAATTTAATCAATAGTGGAGAAGCTACCTTAAATGCCCCTCCCCTGATAATGAGATTGATGACTGCCTTATATGCCATCCTAGAGCATTCATCCTTTAACTGATGGAAGCAGAAACAGAAATCCACAGATAAACACTGAACTGAACTCCTGGAATCCAGTTGCAGATAGGGAGGAGTGAAGAGCAAAGAGTCCAAGACCAGGCTAGTGAAAACCTCAGAAACAGCAGACCTGAACAAGGGGGAGCTCCTTGTCCCCAGACTGATGGCTGGGAAACCAGCAGAGGACACATCCAGACCCCCTGAACATATTGTCACTTGGGAGGCCTGGGCAGTCTATGGGGCCTCTGGTAGTGGATCAGTGTTTACCCTAGTATATGCATGGATTTGGGAAGGCCATTCCCCATGGAGGGATACTCTCTCAGCCTAGACACATACAGGAGGGCCTGGGCCCTTCTCCAAAGGATATGAGAGATTTTATGATCCTACAAGGAAGGCCAAACCCTTCCTGGGGAGCAGAAGGGGAATGGGATGATGGGGTCAGTGGGTGGTCTGGGAGGAAGGGAGGGAGAGGAAACTGTGGTTGATATGATATAAGACAGTTTCTAATTTACAAGTTATTTATATTATATAAGAATAATTTATATAAAAAAGGGAACAGGAAAGATGGTGTGGTAATTACCTTAGTTAACAATTGCTGGTGCCATAGCTCTGAAGTACTGGAGCTTCAGGGAAGATGATGGATGTTGTCCTGAACCAATCACAAAATCCCTGTGTTCTGTGCTCCTACCACCATAGATCATTGACCATGTTCATCTGGGATGAATTTGAAATCCTGAAATTCCTACCTCCATTTTCGAAGTACCATGATTTCAGGCCTCTGACACCAAACCTGGCCTATGTGGCTTCAACTTCACCTAGGGAGACTTTAGAATGATAGGATGAGTAACATGAGGAGTTGGAATTAACTATTTTCAAAATCTTCTTGTCTCTGTGAGCCTGGATTTCACCATCTTCAGAATAAGGCAGAAGTCTTGCCAGGTCCTTTGATGAGTTATAAGAGACTCAATGATAAGGAAAAATAATAATTCCCATAGTTGGGAGGCAGCGGATTTTGAGGTTGAAAGGGTACATTTGATGAGTAACTACTTCTGATGCTGGAGTTAGGACCAGAGTCTGGCAAAACCAGCAGAGACAGCTGATCGGAACTGGGGAGAGCTCTTGGACCCCAGACTGACAGCGGGGAGGCTAACATGGGACTGATCTGGATCCCCCCAAATGTGAGTGTCAGTGAGAAGGCCTGGGCAACCTATGGGGCCTTGAGCAGTGGATCAGTGTCTATCCCTGAAATACAAACAGTCATCGTGTGCCCATAGCACAAAGAGGGATGCTCTGTCAGCCTGGACTCTTACGGGAGTGCCTGGACACTACCCAGAGTGAAATGACAGACTCTAGATATCCCCTATGTGGAAGGAATTGGCAATAGGGTGGGAGGCTGTGGGGGAAGGGGAGTGTGGGAGGAGGGGAGGGAGAGGGAACTGGGATTGACATGTAAAATAAGCTATTTAAAATTAAAATTAAAATGATATAAAAAACAAAACAAAACAAAATGGATGGATCTCTCTGATTTTCTAGAATAGCATAGTCTATAGTGTGAGTTCTAGGACAGACAGAGATCACAATAATACCATTCTTAAAAAGAAGAAAAAATAATGCAAAAGGAAAAATGACAAAATTAATAAAACATTAAATCATATTTTTTCAGTTTGACTAATTTGGGACGATAAAAATATATGTAAAATAATCCATCACTATGGTCCTAACAGCCTTAGATAGAAGACACATATTTGTAAAACTAAATAATCTAATGAAGCCAAATTATGATATTTTCATCACTTGAATACTAACAACTTCTCAGTTACTATTTATCCTCTGAGTTGGTCAAATATGAAGTAAATTTTTCTTCACTAGTGTCAAATCATTTGAGAGGTTCAAGGCTTTTCCCACAATGAGATTCCCAGGGAAATTAGAATTTCATCAGTCTACTGCTTCACTACTTTCAGGCCAAAAGTAGACACCATGAAGTTGACTTCTGGTCTCCACATAACTATCATGTTCTAAAAACATGTAATCACATTACAGATTCACACATATAACAGAATATTTTGTTTTGTTTTTAATAAATGTCATTGCCATGATATTTTAAAGCATCTCTGGATAATACCCTTTGAAGGCAGTGCTTCAAGATGAAGTGACTCATGGGAATATAATAGGGACATGAAGAAGCACGGAATTTCAAATAATAATTCTTTACGTACATATCTATAGCAAATGCATCCTTCTTGTGAAATAATGGTGTGGACCATGTGGTGCCCATTGCTGATTGACAGAGTTCCCGCATTTCCACATTGCAGACCAAGCTCACTTCTCCAGCACCTGCAGAGGCAGGCAGATCTCTGTGAGCTCCAGGTCAGTCTGGCAGAATGAGTTCCAGGACAGCCAAAGCCACACACAATATCCCTGTATTGGAAGATATGATGAGATCCACCTTTAGCTGCTTGTTGGCAGTATGCATGTTTAACCCCAGCACTCAGGAGGAAGAGGGAATCAGATTTTCTGAGATTGAGATCAGCCAGGTGTATAGAATGTGTTCCAAGGCTATACAGATGAACCCTGTCTTGAAAATACCAAAACAGAGCAGAACAAACAAACAAACAAAAAACACACAAAGAGTAAGATCTACTTTTAATATGGATCACATCATCTGGAGGCAGCCTGCATTTATAAGGAATATTGAAGGAGGAAGTTCTCTCTCTTTGGCTGCTTAGCCTAGCTCTGGCTACAAAGGTCATTCCTTTCCTAGCATTAGAGCCTACATCTTTGGAATTTTGGTGTATAATGAAGGCCACATGAGAGATCCAGCCTGATGAACTAAACAACCACTGGACTGTTCAAATTTCCATTGGTAGGCATCAATTGTTGGACTAGCTGGGCCAGAGCCTGTGAGACATTCTAATAAATCCTCTTTCTACATAACTGGAGAGATTCACTCTACCAGTCCTGTTCACGTAGAGAACCAGGAATCATGTAGTTGGTTTTGTTTTGTTTGTTTGTTTGTTTGTTTGTGCGTTTCTGGTTTTGGTGGTTTGGTTTTTAGACCTGCTCACTGAGGAAGATTTGCTGGCTAAAAATAGTTGTAGGTGGGCGGTGGTGGCACACACCTTTAATCCCAGTGCTCGGGAGGCAGAGGCAGGCAGATCTCTGTGAGTTTGAGGCGGGGCTGGACCAATAGCCTCCAAAACAATACAGAGAAACCCTGTCTCGAAAAACCATAAATAAATAAATAAATAAAAATAGTTGTCATAAAAACAATCTTCATAGACCTATAACTGTCTAAATATTCAAATTTCCACAAAGACTACACTTTTTATTATGCATTTGCTGAGTTTGCTCTGAATTTTGGGAATAAAACTCCAACAGCAATGAAGCCATCATCCAGGTTTCTGATGGGAGAAGAAACTGTTATCATGAGATTCGCAGGCAAATGGATGACACTAGAAGAAACCATCCTGAGTGAGGTAACCCAGTCACAAAAAGAGAAACATGGCATGTACTCTCTCATATATGGATTTTAGACATAGATCTGGGGAGTGCCAGCCTACAATCCTATTGCCAGAGAGTCTGGGAAACAGAAACTTCATTTACTGGCTGGTTAATTACTGAGCTGAACTCAAGAAAGCCAGTATCAGAGAGGGAGGACTGATGATCAAAGGGATTAAGACTGGGCTGGTTGAACCCCCAGAAACAGCTGACCAGACAAAGGTTAACTCTTGAATCCCAGGCATCAGCCTGGGAATCCAGCATGGGACTGATCAAGACCCCCTGAATCTGGGTGTCAGTGAGGAGGCCTAGGTAATCTATTGAGCCTTCGACAGCAGATCAGTACCCATCCCAAGTATACACACGGTCTCTGGACTCCCATAGAACAATGTGAGGTGCACTCTCACCCTGAACTCTTGGGGAAGGGTCTAGGCCCTGCCCTATATGAAATGACAGACTACGGACACCCCCATGGAGGGCCTCACCCTCCCTGGGGGAATGAGGGGATAACGGGGGGATGGGGGGGAGGGCACGGGAGGAGGGGAGGGAAAGGGAGAGGGACCTCGTACTGACTTGTGAAGCAACCTTGTTTCTTATCTAAATTTAAAATGGAAAATAAAAAAATATTAATAAAAAAAAAGAAACTGTTATCTTGTTTGTGACCTGGTTCCTACTTTTCTTTCCTGATTTTCTGAAGTTTCTGTGACAACCAGGTAAGGAGCACCTTCAGGGACCTCAGTTTAACAACAGATAACAAACATCTCTTTTTTAACCTTAAATCTCTCTTTAGTACCTAATATTCTGGGCACCCTTCCAGGTTTTTGACATAGACTCTCTCCATCCAGGTAGTATGTTTAGTGCGCTGTACAAGCTAGCTTGACACATTGTGTCCAGGAGGAATAAGGGGAAATGCCTGTGGAGTACAGGAAGACAGCAGGGTCTGCTATTGGAGCCAGGGTCAGGGGCTATAGAAATGCAAATCTCTGCTGATCTAGAAAAGGTCTTTGTCTGTGGTGGAAGACAGGGTCAGGAAACATTGGGCTGTGTCTTTAAGTACAATGTAACCCTAGGGAGGTGCTCTCCTCACTCAGGCCTTCTTAGCCATTCAGGTCCTTAGGTGACCTGTCATTCAGAAATGGTGCAGGGCCTTTCTGGCACCTGGCTTCAGGCTTTGCTTTGAAGAGAAACTGGTTCCAGTGGCTTTGTGTGATATGCTTTGAGCAAGGGTGAGCTAGTCACCTTCAAAATGCTTTTGCTGCACCCATGGAAAGCAGGTTGCCAACCTTGTAGAGGCCAATTTCTTCAGTACCTTCTAGAGGTCCAGACCTTTGCATTTCCCTTTTTGGGGTTCCCTGAATTGAGGAGGGGTCCCCAAGATGGATTCATCACACCAAGAATCCAATTAGGCATCTGCAGATGGGCCTCTAGGTCAGCTTTTAGACCGATTGGCCCCAAGGTTCAGTTACAATCAGCCTTTGGGAGGGGTCCCTATCTTGTGACTGGGGGTACATGACTACTAACCAGAGGAAGTTGGTGTCTTCCTGTTGTAAATTCCTCAGACCTTGGCATGAGTTAATCATCTGTCCCTAAGTAAATGGTGGTTATCATCTCCTTGTTTCCCATGAATCTTGTTTGTCCATCTCTGAAGCCCTGGTCAGTTCGCCACAGGTGGTCAGCAGCCCGGAATTGGCCTTTTGTGATTTTACAGCCCTTCTGCAATTAAGGTTGCTAAACAATACATCCCATTCTGTGGTCTTTCACCTTTACATTTAAGATCCATTTATTGTTAATTTTGTGGAGGTTGTAAAGGCATCAGCCTTGTTGGGTGGCACTCTTCTACTAAGCTGTTATGTAAAAGAGTAAAATTGGTAATACAAAGACTTTTAAATGCCTATGATATGGTAAGTCTCTCAAAGTAGAATTTAGCTGATGGAAGACTGCCTCTAAAACATCCAACCATAAGTGTATGCTAACCAGGCCTGTTAGAGATTAGATGTGAGGAGAAATATTTGTTCTCCAGGATTGTTTAGGCATTTGGCTCCAAACCATTACAAAGGAGCCTCCCATGACTTACAACCAGCCACCCATGCCCTTGCCCATATCAAAGAACAGGCATGTAACAAGCTGCTCAAAGGGGCATTAGAGGGTCAGATGCAGCCTTAAAACCTGGTTTTCCATAAAGTTTTAGTTTTCTTCTTGAGAAAAGCATAGTTCTGTAAGGTGGGCAATGTGACATCAGGTGACAAATATTTCAAAAGTAAAACCCTGTTGTGTTAAGGCCACATGATCATTCAAGGCTTTCATTTAGGCCCTCAGTCAGGGAGGAGGAACATTCTTGAGATAGCTAGTAATAGCCTGGGGCCTAGGTCTTGTGAGCTTTCCCTAAGGGCCTGATGAATTGACAATAAAACAGAGAGACTTATCTACAAACAAGAATTTGCATGGGAGAGATGATAATTGCTGTAACAAAGCCTTTGTGGCAAGGTTACTTCCTACTGATGAATAGAACCAAATGCTTCCCACTACATGGAGCTATTGTTATAGGGCCCATGGCCATTTTGAAATTACTCAGTAGTGATTTTCAGATACCCTGTGTTCCCCTTGTGCAGCACTGTTTGATTAGCCTCCTCCCTGAGTTTGCCCCATTGCATGATAGTTTCTACTGACTTCAGAGAAGTCTCCCATTTTCTTCCATTTTCCTCCTGGAAGTAGCGGCAAGATGCTATTCTTTTTAGGAAGCTTACATGGCATGGGACATATCTTGTGCAAGAACCCCACATGCCAGCTTTTATCTTTCCTATCTTCTTCATTTCATTTCTCATACCCCCACCACCTTCTCCTTAGGATCCTGTCAGTGAGTAAGGTCCTGCTGTCTCAGGTCTCAGTTGTACTGAAGAAACAATTCTGGGAATAGTTTTGCTGTGTAAGTCTCCCGTTTGCCCACGTAGCTACACATGCTGTCTCCTGTCTCTATATAAATTGTTCAAACTATTACCTGGATCATGAACCTGAAAGACCCTTAAGGGTCACACCATACATGAAATGCAAAATGTTTCTATGTTGCCTCCTCCTTGAGCATTTGACAGAGATGGATGTATGTTATCATTAAATGTGTTTTCTTTATTAATCTCCTTAATGTGTAAAGTGATTTCTCCCTGATTAGGCATAATAATGGAAGAACAGATGCATTTGCATTCTGTTAAAAACAATTTCTGAGGCAAGATCTGATATATTGACTCAGGTAGCCTTAGTTGCAGTCTGTTGTTCCCAACTGCAATGACCCTAATGTCTTCTGTACTACACCCTCAAAATTTTTAATGAATGAATGAATGTAGCACCTCAGAGATATAAAATTTTCCATTTGTGTCATGTAGTCAGCTATCCAAATCAGTGACAATAAAAGGATGCCATAGAGGGAGCATTGCTTCTACCTTCAGGCCAATTAGGAGAAACAGGTCCCTTGTCATATCAGTGACTCCAGCAGCTGTTTGCCTACCCAGAATCCTCTCATGTTTAAACTGTTCCTTAGATGTCAACTCTTACATTGAAACTTCAGAGGACAGAATGAACTAAGCAAGAATCTTGACCAACTTAACACAGTGGCACTACTGAAGAGCTTGAGATCCCAGTGTGAGGCTTAGGTAAAAACTGTTGACAAAGAGCTAAGAACTCAAGAAGCCAGGGGAAAGGGTCTGAAGGATCCTGAGTTTTAAGCGCACAGAGACAGATAATTGGCGAACCCCCAAGATGCTTATGAGTTCCCAGTCTGCTTCTAGACATTAGGGATGCATGGGGAGATCACAAATCTCATCTATGATGGAGTGAGTGTAAGACTGATAGCCTAGAAAGGGGGAGTAGATTTCTGTGATCAATCTGAACAGTGTCCAGTTACCACACAGATAGGAATGGCAGGAACTTTGTGGCAGGGATAATGACAAAACAAGGAGCCTGTCAACCATTGAGATTATTGATCTGGGAGTCTAGGGGCTTGCCTGTGTAACATCAAGTGGCTTCCATCTGCTTCCCATCATCTCAAAGGTGACACCCAGCTATCTGGCTTCATATAACTTTCAGGAGCAAGGACATCATTAGATGATGAACTGCTTTTTGTCTCATCAGTCATCAGACATCCCTCACTGATGATCTCATGGCTTGGTATGACTGACTGGACAGCCTCTGGCACTTAGTTATGGAGTATACTACAAGTTAAAGTCACAAAGATTGACACTTGTTTCATTAAATACTACATTAAATCAGTGTATAGGAATTTCTCAGGAACTGAAGAAGGGGCTTCTCTCTCCCAGGATGCAGAAAGAGATGATAGCTACCTCTCTTTACCCTGAATTCAGGGTCCTCTCCTCATGCAAGTCAGTCCCACAGATCCACTGTCTCCCCCTGCTGTTCCTGCATGGCCTTTCTGTCACACCTGCCTGTGCATCCTGCATCCGAGAATGTAGCGAGGTGGTCGGGATAGATGACACAGGGACTGGTCGGTTGCGTTAAGAAAACTTTATGCTCCCCAAGTCAGCTTAACGCTTCCCTTTTAAAAGACTTCTGCCATCCATACACACAAAATTCTCCAACCAAGCTCTCACACACCTCTCACAGCTCTCACAGACTTCTCACCCTCCTGGCTGGTGGTTAAATCTCTCAGGCACCAGAATCCGGGAGAAATAGCAGGGAGCAGGAAGAAGCATCTAGCCATTATCGGAGCCCTATCAAGAGCTTTATAGCACTGAATTGTTTTCAGTAAACATTAGCAGCTGCCTGCTCCCAGGCTGATGGAGGGGTGGGTTTCAGGCCAGGGTCTGTGATCCCCACACTTCCCTCAAAGAGCATTTTCGCTTTGCTATTGGTTGAGAACCTTGTCCAAACTAACCTCTCTCACCTTCCATCCCTGCTTTCCAGACTGCTGGAAATAAGTCATGAGCAGAGGCTGATAAAGGAAGCCATTGAGTGAAGCAGGACTCTCTGGCTACCAGATATCAGGCCATCTCAGAACACAAAACTTGTGAGATGTGTCACAACCATTGTACTGGCTATCCTGTTGCTGATGCTGCAGGCCACCTGTCTTTTCCTCAGATCACAGGAGCATAATATAAAGAGAAACAGTCTGACTTTCACTTTCAATCACAGATGTCCACAATTGATCTTTATCCCGATATTTTTTAACATTTCAAAGCATAGTTTCCTTTGACAGAATAATAGTTTCATTATAATTATAATGTCCAAAAATCTTTATTGCTTTATTAAGTTTGTACAATGGGGTGGATATTTTTCTGAAACCAATCAATCTGGAGTATCAGAAAGAATAGTTGTATAATTAATGGGAAGGTAAACTGGGGGGGCAGTTTCCATTAATGTAATACAAAATTGGATTAAGTCTGACATTCCCTCACATTGTGTTACAGAGGAAGTCAGATGAGAGGAAGTGTCAGGATGTCTTCCTAGCAACTCAGTATTGTTTTTCGTGACCTTGATATACATGTTATCTCTCCAATGCATGAGATGAAGAAGTGGAGGATGGGGAATATAAGTCCAAAAACCAGGTTGCAGAGGCACAGTATACATAGCATAGCAAACATATTCTCTGCTGATGGTGATTTTCTGGCAACAGAGACCACTTTTTGTGCTCTCTGGATGAATTTCTTCAGCTGTCCTCAAGTGGGAGGATCTGTCCTTGTGGTGGATGATACCTCACCGGGAGGCATTAAGGACTGTAGAGGAGAGTGACCAGGCTTACTCATTTCACATATTAGTTCATTCATTTTTTTCTGGGTTCTCAATAGAGGGTTTTTGTTAGAAGGGTTCAATAAGTCTGTCTGAAATACAGATTGGTGTTTCCACATTCTGGTTAAAAAACAAGAATATCTTCTTCCTAGGTGACTAACTCATCTGGCGCTTTCCAGCAGCATTTAAAAGAACATTCCACACCAGTAAAGGAGTAACAGTCAACTGCTGGGGTTGCCCAATATTTCTGCATAGCAATGCATCATTTCTCCTCTGTGTTGATGTGATTATTGGTAACTAAAGCATGGCTTAATAATTGATGAGTTGAATAGTAAAGACCACCTCATTTTCCTCTTTGAAGTTGTACCTTAACATTTTGATGAGTCCTTTCTATGCATGCCTATCCTTGGGGGTTGTTTGGAATTCGTGTTGCATTCTATACACTATTCAATGCAAAACTTAGCAAAAGCATTAGAAATATAAGCTGGAGGAGTATCAGTTTTAATTACTTTTGGCAAACCAACAAGAACTATATAAAAGAGTTGTTGTATGACATCTTAAACAGTCTCATCAATTAGTCTACAGTAACATGTACATAAACCATTTTTTTCAAATTCTGGGATATGAATTACATACGTTTGCGACAAAAGTTGAGCCTTAAGGCTCCTTGGATAAACTCCCATTTTAATGACTGATATACATCAGGGCAAAGTTCACTGATCTTCACAATTATCATATCCTGATTTTGAGTGAAATTGAACATCCTTCTGAATGCCAGTGCATTCTGATGATGTAAAGCATGACTTTCTAATGCTTGTTCCAACATACTAGCAATTAAGGTTTCCTTTGTTAGTAAATCTGCTATTGCATTCCTGTAGCACATGTACCCGGCAGGTCAATATATCCTCTGGTATGTCCTATAATTTTTTTCTTTCTTGACTGAATTAAATTTTGCAACTGAAACAAGAGTCATAAAATTTTAGAAATTCCAAGAATAAGATTGGGCTCTATATCAGAAAATAAATGAACTAAATATTTTGAATCTGTAAGATTAAACACATTAGGTATTTGTTCAAGGGCAGCAATACCTGCTATAATTTCTACCTCGTGTGCAGAAATTTCTTTTTACCTTTTAATAATTACAGGTTTACCCTTGATATAGATAGCTGAAGTTTCATTGAATGATTTATCTGTGAATACCAAGAGTGCATCGGAAATAAGTTCCAATCATATATTTTTAAAAGATTATCTCTGTTTCTTCTACAAACTTTAATATATGTTGGTGAAGTACATATTTGATTTCTCCCATATGATAAGCTAATGCAACTCTTCAGTCATCTACAGTATGAAGTAAATATTCCAACACTTTCCAAGATCTTCACTGTCCCTTAATAATGAATTGACTGCACATGAAAGGATAAAATATCATTTTCATTTCAGTATCAGAGAGATATATCCATTTTAGGAGATATATCCTTCTTAATATAAACATTAATTAGGGGTGTAAAATGTTTTAAATATAATAAGAGAACATGTTCTTAGACACTTTTTTTACTTTTGAATCTTGCAACTTTTGTTATATTAGTCCTAATTGTTTCAAGGATTCTTTTGCAAGCTCTCTTTATAATTCAGATCCGAATCTCCTTTAAGAGTTTCAAATAAATGATGCGATTGTCATGTGGTGGTTTTTAAATAAGGTCTAATCCAATTAATATTTCCCAGTAATTTTTGAAAATAATTTGGTGTCTTTAATTTACCAATCATATGTTGCAATATTTGAGAAAAGATATGTGCACTATATATTGTTCGTCCTATTAATTCGTTGGCTTATTATGTTGAATTTGGCAGGGGTATATTTAATTCATGCTAAGTCAATAACTCAATCATATATTTCAAATTTAATTCAGTTGAGTCCTTTGACTTTTCTGCTGTAAGAATGTCATCCATATGATGCAATATAAAAGCCTTTTTGTATTTAGCTATTGTTGGGGAAGTCCTGTGTATATGTCAATAAATTACTGCTGGCCAATAGGAATCTAGATGGGAGGGACTAGGAGTCCAGGAGAACTCTGGGAAAGAGAAACACAGGAGAGTCAAGATGTAACCGCCATTGGGGTAGGAAGCTCGGAAACCTCTCCGGTAAGAGACATACTTAGATTAACAATTATGGAGTAAATACTTAATTCAGAGCTAGCCAGTTAGAAAAAAGCAAGGCCAACAGCTTCATAATTAATACAGCGCCTTGTGTGTTTATTTGGGGACTACATCGCAGCAGAGCCCAGGCTGCTGGCAGGGGATAAACCAAAGCAGCTAGCAAAGAAAAAGATTCTCTTAACAAAATGGTGATCAGGAGTGGGATCATGAATTTCCACAAAAAATAACAAAAGATTTAAAGGAATTTTAGAAACAGAAGAACAGAGAGAAGCACAGATTATTGGTAGCAGCATTTTTCTCAGGTGTGCTCTGTTTTGTTATCGACAAGCCGAGATTCACATGGTTCGTTTACCGGAGTCTTCCTGACTCAGCATAAAAAGAAAAAAAAAAACAGCAAGGTTGTTTTAAGAGACTCTGCTACCGATTGAAAGGGGTGTACGTATAGCTGGAAGTGGCAGCTTTTGCTGGAGGTCAGCATGGACTGAGGCGGTAAGCTGGAGTCATGCTTACGCCTGCCATCTTGAAACGGCAGTTTAAAACAGCCGCGGTTTTACAGATAAGACACGTGGTCAGAAAAACATAAAGATTTACAGTAAAGTCAGACTTGGATGAAGAAAATCTCTAAAAGTTTACAGTGTGTTTAAAAATATACGTGAGATTGAGAGAGAAAATGAAACGGCAAAGTGGTAAATAAATACAAAAGCTGGCGTTGTGGTGGCGCACGCCGGTAGGAATTACTCAAGAGGCAGAGGCAGGCGGATTTCCAAAGAGAAACCCTGTCTCAGAGAAAAAGAAATAAAAGTGAAAGAAATAAAGTAATGATAAATAAATAAGCCACGTAAAGATGGAAAATACACAGAGAGTCTGGATACTGTATGCTATTGTGTTTTTCAGTTTTTTGATTGCTAAGGAAGGAACAGCTGCTAAAGTACACTTGATTATAAATGCTGCTGAATTAATCCAACTTCTATCTTTTGAAAATGCCTTGACTTCAAAATTTAAGTATAAGGATATGTTACTCGGAAAAGGAGTTTTAATTTATGTTTCCACAGAACATAAAAAGCTGAGGATTTCTTCCAGGCTTCTGTGGTTTGACGAACAAAGACCTCCGGAAGCAGTGGACCAGGTGTTCCAACTATTGAGACAGCTAAGATGATGCAGCTTTACAGACCCCAAAAATACGGACTTATACAGGTTTCTGAGTTTTGTCATGATCCCCATGGTATGAACATTGCCCCCTTCCAGCAGGAAGCAGTTTGGAATGAGCGATGTCCCAATTCCCATCTTGTTTATAAATCTTTGTTTTCATTTAAATGGGATTGTTTATAATTGGCTAGTGATCACAGCCAATCCTTTTAATGGTAAAAAAGGGAATTATGGCATGGGTATTGTTTTTCATTTATTGATACAAATTCAAAGTCAATTTTGTGATAAGTATATTTCTCCTCTTGACTAAGTATTGTACTTATACTGTTCTTTAAAATGTAATGCATAATTAAATACAGACAATAGATAGTTACTTATAATAGTTAGAATTTATAGTTAGGTAAGTTAGATTTTCTAGATATACAAAATATATTTGAGATGGACAGTCTTCAAACCTCTCAAAGACCTTCAGAACATGGCATTTAAAATTGTTTAGGGTTTTTCTTGACAATGAGAAATGTCTGCTCTTGGCAGCACCAATTACATCTGAGAGGAAGATGGGCATCGAAGAAACTTGTTATGAAGTTTGCTTTCAACATGGCAAGATTAGCCATTTGGGCAAGAACTGCTCTTCCCTGTACTTCTTGACTGTTGTTGTATAAACTGGACAAGCAGGACCCACAGGAAAGTGACTACTGAACTCAGTCTTACAGGGTTCCCACTTCATGAAGAGTCTACGAGACTTTCTGCAGGACAAAGGAAAATGACTTACAGACTGCCAATGCAGATGGACAGTTTGAAATTTCCTGCTTTGCTGAGAAAACTTCTGGACACGTTTTGGCCTATGGGCTGAAGATGGATGCCCCAACATTACAGAGGAACTACGGGTGACTGTCCAGGCAGTAAGATATCTCTGTTAATCCTAGTGTTTATATATTATCCTTCTGTGGTCTTTGATGGAGTTGAAGACAGATAGTTATAATTATAGTTTTCCTTATTTATGATAAGAGATAAGCTACATATAGAACTTTACACTCACAAAGATGGGATGGATGATATTTTCTTTAGATCTTGCTAAATGTTAACAGACAAAATGTTGTAACTGTGTTCTTGATAACTGTTCTGTCATATACAATGACTATGTTAAAGTTAAGACCTTTCTTTTTCTTTAAACAGAAAAGAGGATATGTTGGGGAAGTCCTGTGTATATGTCAATAAATTACTGCTGGCCAATAGGAATCTAGATGGGAGGGACTAGGAGTCCAGGAGAACTCTGGGAAAGAGAAAAACAGGAGAGTCGAGATGTAACCGCCATTGGGGTAGGAAGCTCGGAAACCTCTCCGGTAAGAGACATACTTAGATTAACAATTATGGGGTAAATACTTAATTCAGAGCTAGCCAGTTAGAAAAAAGCAAGGCCAACAGCTTCATAATTAATACAGCGTCTTGTGTGTTTATTTGGGGACTACATCGCAGCAGAGCCCAGGCTGCTGGCGGGGGATAAACCAAAGCGGCTAGCAAAGAAAAAGATTCTTTTAACAAGCTACAATGGATACTAACCC
>NW_024431475.1:0-506 GCF_017639785.1 Mesocricetus auratus
ATCTACCTCTAGACCCAGCAATTCCACTCTTAGGCATATATCCAAATGAGGCAAATTCATACAACAAGGGCATCTGCTCCACTATGTTCATAGCAGCATTATTTGTAATAGCCAGAACGTGGAAGCAACCTAGATGCCCCTCAACTGAAGACTGGGTAGAGAAAATGTGGTACATTTGCACAATGGAGTATTACTTAGCAGAAAAAAACAATGGAATCTTGAAATTCACAGGTAAATGGATAGCACTGGAAGAAACCATCCTGAGTGAGGTAACCCAGTCGCAAAAAGACAAACATGGTATGTTCTCACTAATATATGTATTTTAGACATGGATCAGGAGAGTGCCAGTCTGCACTTCCACTGATAGAGAGTCTGGGAAACAGGAAAGAACCTAAAAGATATGCATATATGCATAGTACCCAAGAGAAGAGGTTTGAGACAAGTTCCTCTGAATGGATGGGGAACACGTTGAGGGGTGGGGGGAGTGGGAGCTGGGAAGAAGAGAG
>NW_024431476.1:0-37786 GCF_017639785.1 Mesocricetus auratus
CTCACTGACACCCACATTCAGGGGGTCTTGATCAGTCCCATGCTGGATTCCCAGGCTGATTCCTGGGATTCAAAAGTTAACCTTTGTCAGGTCAGCTGATTCTGGGCGTTAAATAAGCCCAGTCTTTATCCGTGTGGTCATCAGTACTGCCTCTCTGTTACTGGCTTTCATGAGTTTAGCTCAGTGCTTAGCCATGGGAGTCTGCCTCTTCTTCCATCAGAAACTGAATGAAGTTTCTGTTTCACAGACACTCTGGCCATGGGAATGTAGGCTGGCACTCAGATCTATGTCTAAAATCCATATATGAGAGAGTACATGCCATGTTCCTCTTTTTGTGACTGTGTTACCTCACTCAGGATGGTTTCTTCAAGTGTCATCCATTTGCCTGCAAATCTCAGGATTCCATTGTTTTTTTTGCTGAAAAGTACTCCATTGTGTAAATATAAAACTTCATCTCTATCCACTCTTCGGTTGAGGGACATCTAGGTTGCTTCCATGTTCTGGCAATTACAAATAATGCTGCTATGAACGTAGTGGAACAGGCATCCTTGTTGTATGAATGGGCATATTTTGGATATATGCCTAATAATGGAGTTGCGGGGTCTTGTGGTAGGTTTACTCCCATTTTTCTGAGGAGTCTCCATACTGTTTTCCAAAGTGGCTGACCAAGTTGGCACTCCCACCAGCAATGGAGGAATTTTCTGCTTTCACCACATCCTCTCCAGCATAAATTGTTGTTGGTGTTTTTGAATTTAGCCATTCTGACAGGAGTGAGAAGGTATCTAAGAGTTGTTTTGATTGGCATTTCCTGGATGGCTAAGGATGTTGAGCACTTCCTCAAGTGCCTCTTAGCCATTTTGTTTTTTTTTTCATTTCTTACATTTTTTGCTTTTTTCTTCTTCAATTTCCTGCATTTTTTGGTTTGTTTCTTCTTCCATTTTTTTTGTTTTCTGTTTTTTTTCTTCCATTTCTTGCATTTTTTGCTTTGTTTCCTCTTCCACTTCCTGCCCTTTTTTGGTATGTTTCTTCCTCCGTTTCCTGCCTTTTTTGGTTTGTTTTTTCTTCCAATTCTTGCATTTTTGGTTTGTTTTGTACTTCCATTTCTTTGAGGGATTTTCCTGTATCCTCTTTTAGGGCCTCTATCATTTTCATGAAAGTGGTATTAAGGTCATTCTATTCTGCTTAGTTTGAATTGGAATGTTGTAGTCTTGCTAGTGTGGAGTCTCTAGAGTCTGGTGGTAGCATATATGGGGTTATGGGACCAGAGTTCCCTTTTGGTTGGTGCTAGCATGTCCAATAATCTGGTAGTTCTTCTATTCCTTGTCCTCGTTCTGGTCCCATGTGTGGAGAAGAAGAACAGGAATCTGGGGCACTTAGCCTCTCACCTGGTCCCCTGGACAATTTGCTGGATCCTGTTGTACCTGATCCCGCCGGAACAGCTGTTCCCCTTGTCTCCCTGGCTCCTCTGGTTTCCTGGTCTCATTGGTGGGAGAGAAACCCTGGAATCTGGGGTGCTTGCCTCCTGCCAGGATTGGAAACCCTGTGCAGTTCCCAGGTGATCCCCAGGCACTGGAACACAGGCCCAGAAGCAGATCCTGTTGAACCTGACCCCCAAAACCTGAACAGCTGTCCCCTGGTCTCCCTGGCTCCTATGGTTTCCTGGTCTTGTTGGTGGGAGTGAAGTCCTGGAGTCTGGTGTGTTTGGCTCCTGCTGGGATTGGAAGCTCTGTGCAGTTCCCAGGCAAACACCAGGCACTGGAACACAGGTGCAGAAGCAGAGCCTGTTGAACCTGACCCACAAAACCTGAACAGCTCCTCCCCTGGTCTCCCTGGATCCTCTTTTTTCCTAGTCTCATTGGTGGGAGAGAAGTCCTGGACTGTCAGGTGTTTGGCTCCCGCTGAGATTGGAAGCTCTGTGCAATTTCCAGGAGATACCAAGGCACTGGAACACAGGCCCAGAAGCAGGGCCATCAGAAGCGCTAGTTTCATGTAGTTACGCTTATACATTCTCACTCAGTATTGTATCGTTAGTTATCAATAAGGTACACGTGTAGAATCTCACATGGCGTTGCATCATTAGTTTTCAGTAAGTTACACCTGTAGATTCTCACACAGCATTGTATTATTAGTTTTCAATGAGGTACACGTGTAGATTCGCACACATTGTTGTATCATTAGTTTTCAATAAGGTACACGTGCAGAATCTCACACAGGGTTGTATCGTTAGTTTTCAAGAATTTACACATGTACTTCCTCAAACAGTGTTGTATTGATGGTTTTCAAGAAATATAGCCTATAGATTCTCACACAGAATTGTTTGTTAGTTTTCAACAAGGTACACATTTAGCTTCTCACATAGTGTTGTATCGATATTTTCCAAGAATTTACAGATGTAGTTTGTCACATAAGGTTTTAAGGCTAGTTTGAAGAAGTTACATGTGTAGATACTCACACAGTGTTATATCGTTAGTTTTCCATAAGTTAAACATGTAGATTCTCACATAGTGTTGTATTGTTATTTTTCAATAAGGTACACGTGTAGATTCTCGAAAAGCATTATATATTAGTTTTCAAAAAGATACACGTGTAGATACTCACACAGTGTTGTATCGTTAGTTTTGAAGATGTAACAAGTGTAGATTCTCACACAGTGTTGTATCGTTAGATTTCAAGAAGGTACACGTGTAGTTTCTCATGCAGTGTTGTATTGTAAGTTTTCAATAAGTTACATGTGTAGCTTCTCACACAGACTTGTATCATTAGTTTTGAAGAAATTACACATGTAGTTTCTCACACAGTGTTGTGTTGATATTTTCCAGGAAGTTACAGGGGTAGATTCTTAAACTGTGTTGTATGGTTAGGTTTCAGTAAGTTACACGTTTAGATACTTACACAGTGTTGTATCTTTAGTTTTCAATAAGTTACACCTGTAGATTCTACAACAGAATTGTGTCGTTAGTTTTCAATACAGTACATGTGTAGATACACACAGTGCTGTATCATCAGTTTTCGATAAGTTACACATGTAGATTCCCACACAGCATTGTATCGTTAGTTTTCAAGAAGTTACACATGTAGATTATACACAGTGTAGAAGCGTTACTTTTCAGTAAGTTACACGTGTATAATCGCACACAGTGTTGTGTCATTAGTTTTCAACAATTTATACCGGTAGACTCTCACACAGTGTTGGATCATTAGTTTTCAATAAGATCCACCTATAGATTCTCACACAGCATTTTATCATTAATTTTCAATGAGGCACATGTGTAGAATCTCAAACAGAGTTGTTTCCTTAGTTTTCAAGTAGGTACTTATGTAATTTCTCACACAGTGTTTTATTGCTAGTTTTCAAGGAGTTACATACTTAGTTCCTCACACAGTGTTGTATTGATGGTTTTCAAGAGGTATCGCTTAAGATTTGCATACAGTGTTGTTTCGTTAGTTTTCAATAAGATGCACACGTAGTTTCTCAAACAGGGTTGTATCGTTGGTTTTCAAGAAGTTAATTGTATAGATTCTCATACAGTATTCTAACATTAATTTTCAAGAAGTTACACATTTAGATTCTCAAACCTAACCTTAACCCTAACCCCAACCCTAACACTAAACCTAACCCTAACACTAACCCTAACTCTTAGGTATCAAGTAGAACACATGGAGTTTTCCAAAGAGTTTTGTACACATAGTTTTCAATAAGTTTTGTGTATAGATTCTCACACAGTGTTGTAACGTTATTTTTCATGGAATTACACATGAAGGTTCTCATAGAGATTTATATATTAATTTTCAAGAAGTTACCCAGGTAGATTCTCACACAGTGTTGTATCGGTAGTTTTCAAAATGTTAATAATGTAGTTTCACACAGAGAGTTATTTAGTTAGTTTTCAAGAAGGTTTGCGTGTAGTTTCGAACTCAGTGTTTTATCCTTAGTTTTCAAGCATTTTCCCATGCAGTTTCTCACACAGGGTTGTAACGTTTGTGTTCAAGAAGTTAAGCGAATAGTTTCTCATAAAGTGTTTTATCGTTAATTTGTGAGAAGTAACACATGTAGGTTCTCAAGCCTAACCCTAACCCTAACCTTCATCCTAATCCTAAACCTAACCCTAACCATAACCCGAAACTTAACCCTAATTCTAACGTTAACACTAACCCCAACCTGAACCATAACCCTAACCCTAAGCCTAAACCTAACCCTAGCCCTAACCCTACCAGTTAGGTTTCTAGTAGCTACACATGGAATTTTGCATAAAGTTTTGTACAGTTAGTTTTCAAAAAGTTACACGTATAGATTCTCACACAGTGTTGTAAAGTTACTTTTCATGGAATTACACATGAAGTTTCCCATAGATATTATATATTTAGTTTTCAAGAAGTTAACCAGGTAGATTCTCACACAGTGTTGTATTGTTAGTTATCAAGAAGTTAATAATGTAGTTTCTCACAGAGAGTTATTTCGTTAGTTTTCAAGAAGGTTTGCGTGTAGTTTCGATCTCAGTGTTGTATCATTAGTTTTCAAGCATTTTCCCATGCTGTTTCTCACACAGGGTTTTATCGTGGGTTTTCAAGAAGTTAAGCGAATAGATTCTCATACAGTGTTCTATCATTAATTTTCTATACACATGTAGGTTCTCAACCCTAACCCTAACCATAACCGGAAACTTAACCCTAATTCTAACCCTAACACTAAACCTAAACTTAATCATAACCCTAACCCTAAGGCTAAATCTAACCCTGACCCTAACCCTAAACATAACACTAACGCTAACCCTACACTAAACCTAACCCTAACCCTAAACCTAACTCCTAACCCTAAACCTAACCCTAAACCTAACCAGAACCCTAACCCTAACCCTAACAGTTAGATTTCTAGTAGTTACACATGGAGTTTTGCATAAAGTTTTGTACAGTTATTTTTCAATAAGTTACACATATAGATATTCACACAGTGTTGTATCCTTGCTTTTCATGGAATTACATATGAAGTTGCTCATAGAGTTTTATATAGTTTGTTTTCAAGAAGTTACACATGTAGATTATCACACAGGGTTGTATCGTTAGTTTTTTTTAAATTTTATTTTCCAGTTTAAATTTAGATAAGAAACAAGGTTGCTTCACAAGTCAGTTCCAGGTCCCTCTCCCATTCCCTCCCTTCCTCCCGTGCCCTCCCCACCCCGTTATCCCCTCATTTCCCCAGGGAGGGTGAGGCCCTCCATGGGGGTGTCCATAGTCTGTCATTTCATATAGGGCAGGGCCTAGACCCTTCCCCAAGAGTTCAGGGTGAGAGTGCACCTCACATTGTTCTATGGGAGTCCAAAGTCCGTGTGTATACTTGGGATGGGTACTGATCTGCTGCCCAAGGCTCAATAGATTCCCTAGGCCTCTTCACTGACACCCAGATTCAGGGGGTCTTGATCAGTCCCATGCTGGCTTCCCAGGCTGATGCCTGGGATTCAAGATTAACCTTTGTCTGGTCAGCTGTTTCTGGGGGTTAAACCAGCCCAGTCTTAATCCCTTTGATCATCAGTCCTCCCTCTCTGTTACTGGCTTTCTTGAGTTCAGCTCAGTACTTAACCAAGGGAGTCTGCCTCTTCTTCGATCAGCCACTAAATGAAGTTTCTGTTTCCCAGACTCTCTGGCCATAGGATTGTAGGCTGGCACTCCCCAGATCTATGTCTAAAATCCATATATGAGAGAGTACATGCCATGTTTCTCTTTTTGTGACTGGGTTACCTCACTCAGGATGGTTTCTTCTAGTGTCATCCATTTGCCTGCGAATCTCATGATTCCATTATTTTTCTGCTGAATAGTACTCCATTGTGTAGATGTACCACATTTTCTCTATCCACTCTTCGGGTGAGGGACATCTAGGTTGCTTCCAAGTTCTGGCAATTACAAATAAAGCTGCTATGAACATAGTGGAACAGACATCTTTGTTGTATGAATGGGCATCTTTTGGATATATGCCTAAGAGTGGAGTTGCTGGGTCTTGTGGTAGGTTTATTCCCATTTTTCTGAGGAATCTCCATACTGCTTTCCAAAGTGGCTGAACCAGTTGGCACTCCCACCAGCAATGGAGGAGTGTCCCCCTTTCACTACATCCTCTCCAGCATAAATTGTCATTGGTGTTTTTGATTTTAGCCATTCTGACAGGAGTGAGATGGTATCTCAGAGTTGTTTTGATTTGCATTTCCCGGATGGCTAAGGATGTTGAGCACTTTCTCAAGTGCCTCTCAGCCATTTTAGACTCCTCTATTGAAAACTCTCTATTTAGTTCTGCAGCCCACTTTTTAATTGGGTCCTTTGCTGTTTTGGAGACTTGCTTCTTGAGTTCTTTGTAAATTTTGGAGATCAACCCTCTGTCAGATGTGGGATTAGTGAATATTTTTCCCATTCTGTGGGCTGCCTTTTTGTCTTGCTGACTGTGTCCTTTGCCTTACAGAAGCTTCTCAGTTTCAGTAGGTCCCATTTATTAATTGTTGATCTCACTGTCTGTGCTACTGGTGTTATGTTCAGGAAGCTGTCTCCTGTACCAATTCGTTCAAGGGTACCACCCACTTTCTCTTCTAAGAGGTTCAGTGTGGCTGGATTTATGTTGAGGTCTTTGATCCATTTGGACTTAAGTTTTGTGCATGGCGATAAACATGGATCGATCTGCATTCTTCTACATGCCAGTCTCCAATTATGCCAGCACCATTTGTTGAAGATGCTTTCTTTATTCCATTGTATATTTTTAGCTTCTTTGTCAAAGATCAGATGTTCGTACGTGTGTGGGTTAATACCCGGATTTTCAATTCGATTCCATTGGTCTACCTGTCTATTTTTGTGCCAATACCAAGCTGTTTTCAGGACTATAGCTCTATAATAGAGCTTGAGGTCAGGGATGGTGATGCCTCCGGACGTTGCCTTGTTGAACAGGGTTGTTTTGGCTATCCTGGGTCTTTTGTTTTTCCATACAAAATTGATTATTGTTCTTTCAAGGTCTGTGAAGAATTGTGCTGGGATTTTAATGGGGATTGCATTGAATCTGTAGATTGCTTTTGGCAGGATTTCCATTTTTACTACATTGATTTTGTATATGTTTCACGTGTAAATTCTCACACTGTGTTGTATTATTTGTTTTCAAGAATTTACTAATGTATTTTCCCACACAGAGTTGTTTCGTTAGTTTTCAAGCAATTATGCGTGTAGTTTCGAACTCAGTCTTGTATGGTTTGTTTTAAAGAAGTTACGAATATAGATTCTCACACAGTGTTGTATCGTTAGTTTTCAAGAAATTAAACACGTATTTTCTCATAAGTGTTTAATTGTTTGATTTCATGAAGTTACACTTGTAGATTCTCACACAGTGAGTTTTCAAGAAGTTACAAATATAGATTTTTACACAGAATTATTTCATTAGTTTTCCAGAAGTTATTTGTGTAGTTTCTCACACAGCATTGTATCATTTTTTTCAAGAAGTTGCACATGCAGTTTCTCACACAGTGTTGCATCTCTCGTTTTCAAGTAGTTATGTGTATAAATTCTCACACAGTATTGTAACCTTTGTTTTCAAGAAGTTACAGATGTAGTTTCTCACATAAGTTTATAAGGCTAGTTTTGAAGAAGTTACATTTGTTGATTCTCACGCAGTGTTATATCATTAATTTTCCATAAGTTACACATGTAGTTTCTCATACAGTGTTGTATCATTAGGTTTCAATATGGTACACATGTAGATTCTCACACAGAGTTGTATCCTTAGTTTTTAATAAGTTTCACATATAGTTCCTCACACAGTGTTGTATGGATGGTTTTCAAGAAGTATTGCTTATAGATTCTCACACAGAGGTGTTTTGTTAGTTTTCAACAAGTTATGCATATAGTTTCTCACACAGTGTTGTATCACTAGTTTTCTTTTTTTAGTTTTTTTATTATTATTTTATTTTTTTATTTTAAAGATTAAATTGAGAATAGAAACAAGGTTGCATCATAAGTCGTTTCTAGGTCCCTCTCCTTTCCCTTCCCTCCTCCAGTGCCTTCCCCCGATCCACCATTATTCCCTCATTTCCTAAGGGAGGGTGTTATTTCATCCAGGCCAGGGCCTAGACCCTTCTTCAAGAGTTCAGGGTGAGTGTGCATCTCACATTATTTGATGGGAGACCAACATCAGTGTGTACACTCGGGATGAGTACTGATCTACTGGCCAAGGCTCAATAAATTACCTAGGCCAACTCACTGACACCCACATTCAAGGGGTCTTGATCAGTCCCATGCTAGATTCCCAGGCTGATTCCTGGGATTCAAAAGTTAACCTTTGTCAGGTCAGCTGATTCTGGGCGTTAAATAAGCCCAGTCTTTATCCGTGTGGTCATCAGTACTGCCTCTCTGTTACTGGCTTTCTTGAGTTTAGCTCAGCGCTTAGCCATGGGAGTCTGCCACTTCTTCCATCAGCCACTGAATGAAGTTTCTGTTTCACAGACACTCTGGCCATGGGAATGTAGGCTGGCACTCCCCAGATCTATGTCTAAAATCCATATATGAGAGAGTACATGCCATGTTCCTCTTTTGTGACTGTGTTACCTCACTCAGGATGGTTTCTTCAAGTGTCATCCATTTGCCTGCAAATCTCAGAATTCCATTGTTTTTTTCTGCTGAATAGTACTCCATTGTGTAAATATACCACATTTTCTCTATCCACTCTTCGGTTGAGAGGCATCTAGGTTGCTTCCATGTTCTGGCTATTACAAATAATGCTGCTATGAACGTAGTGGAACAGGCATCCTTGTTGTATGAATGGGCATCTTTTGGATATATGCCTAAGAATGGAGTTGCGGGGTCTTGTGGTAGGTTTACTCCCATTGTTCTGAGGAGTCTCCATACTGTTTTCCAAAGTGGCTGAACAAGTTGACACTCCCACCAGCAATGGAGGAGTGTTCTGCTTTCACCACATCCTCTCCAGCATAAATTGTTGTTGGTGTTTTTGAATTTAGCCATTCTGACAGGAGTGAGATGGTATCTCAGAGTTGTTTTGATTTGCATTTTCCAGATGGCTAAGGATTTTGAGCAGCTTCCTCAAGTGCCTCTCAGCCATTTTGCTTTTTTTCCTTGCAATTTTTGCTTTGTTTCTTCTTCCATTTCCTGCCTTTTTTGGTTTGTTTCTTCTTTCAATTCTTGCGTATTTGGTTTGTTTTTCTTCTATTTCCTGCATTTTTTGGTTTGTTTTGTTCTTCCATTTCTTTGAGGGATTTTCCTATATCCTCTTTTAGGGCCTCTATCATTTTCATGAAAGTGGTATTAAGGTCATTCTATTCTGCTTTGTTTGCATTGGAATGTTGTGATCTTGCTGGTGTGGAGTCTCTAGAATCTGGTGGTGTCATATATGGTGGTTATGGTACCAGAGTTCCCTTTTGGTGGGTGCTAGCAAGTCCAATAGCCTGGTAGTTCTTCTATTCCTTGTCCTCGTTCTGGTCCTGTGGGTGGAGAAGAAGAACAGGAATCTGGGGCACTTAGCCTCTCACCTGGTCCCCTGGACAATTTGCTGGATCCTGTTGTACCTGATCCCACCTGAACAGCAGTTCCCCTGGTGTCCCTGGCTCCTCTGGTTTTTATCACTACAATTATTAACATAAAACCCCCAGCCATAACACAGTATCAAACTCCTCTATTTGTCTGATCAGTATTAATTACAGCTGTTTTACTACTACTATCTCTACCTGTCCTAGCTGCTGGAATTACAATGCTACTTACAGATCGTAACTTGAACACGACTTTCTTCGATCCTGCCGGAGGAGGAGACCCAATTCTATATCAACATCTATTCTGATTCTTTGGTCACCCTGAAGTATACATTCTAATCCTACAGGGTTTCAGGATTATCTCACACATTGTCACCTACTACTCTGGAAAAAAGGAACCTTTCGGCTATATAGGTATAGTATGAGCAATAATATCAATTGGGTTCTTAGGCTTTATTGTTTGAGCTCACCATATATTTACAGTAGGACTTGATCTAGACACACGAGCCTATTTTACATCAGCTACTATAATTATTGCAATCCCAACTGGAGTAAAAGTATTTAGCTGACTAGCAACGCTCCACAGAGGTAACATTAAATGATCACCAGCTATATTATGAGCCCTAGGGTTTATCTTCTTATTTACAGTTGGAGGTCTAACAGGTATTGTCTTATCAAACTCATCCTTAGATATTGTATTACATGATACTTATTACGTAGTTGCCCATTTCCACTACGTTCTATCAATAGGAGCTGTATTTGCTATTATAGCAGGCTTTGTTCACTGATTCCCTCTATTTTCAGGCTATACTCTTGACGATACATGAGCAAAAGCCCATTTCATTATTATATTTGTTGGGGTAAACATAACATTCTTCCCTCAACACTTCTTAGGGCTAGCAGGAATACCACGACGCTATTCTGACTACCCAGATGCTTATACTATATGAAACACTGTGTCATCAATAGGATCTTTTATCTCACTAACAGCCGTGCTTGTAATAATCTTTATAATCTGAGAGGCTTTCGCTTCTAAGCGAGAAGTTCTCACAGTAGACTATTCCTCAACGAACCTAGAATGACTTCACGGTTGTCCTCCCCCTTACCACACATTTGAAGAGCCTACTTTCGTTAAAGTAAAATAAATGAGAAAGGAAGGATTCGAACCCCCTAAAATTGGTTTCAAGCCAACTCCATAACCTCTATGTCTCTCTCAATGAGATATTAGTAAAATCATTACATAACTTTGTCAGAGTTAAATTATAGACTAATCTCTATATATCTTAAATGGCTTATCCTTCTCAATTAGGCTTACAAGACGCCACATCACCTATTATAGAAGAATTAATAAACTTTCATGATCATACATTAATAATCGTCTTCCTTATTAGTTCTCTGGTCCTATATGTTATTACACTAATATTAACTACTAAGTTAACTCACACAAGTACAATAGATGCACAAGAAGTAGAAACAATCTGAACTATTCTACCTGCAGTAATTCTTATCCTTATTGCCCTACCGTCTTTACGAATTTTGTATATAATAGATGAGATTAACAACCCAGTATTAACAGTGAAAACTATAGGACATCAGTGATACTGAAGTTATGAGTACACAGACTATGAAGACCTATGCTTTGACTCATATATAATCCCTACGACAGATCTAAAACCAGGAGAACTTCGATTACTAGAAGTTGACAATCGAGTTGTACTCCCCATAGAACTACCGATTCGCATGCTAATCTCATCCGAAGACGTTCTTCACTCATGAGCTGTCCCATCTCTTGGATTAAAAACAGATGCAATTCCCGGACGACTAAATCAAGCTACTATTTCATCAAATCGACCAGGGTTATTCTACGGTCAGTGTTCAGAAATCTGTGGGTCTAATCATAGCTTTATACCTATTGTTTTAGAATTAGTCCCTCTTAAATACTTTGAAAACTGATCCGTATCAATAGTCTAAATCACTATGAAGCTCAGAGCGTTAACCTTTTAAGTTAAAATTAGAGACTTCTAGTCTCCATGGTGAAATGCCACAACTAGATACATCTACATGATTTACTACTGTTCTAACTTCTACAATCACACTATTCATCCTAATTCAGTTAAAAATTTCTTTACAGAACTTTCCCAATAAACCATCAAACAAATATCTTAAAACCCTTAAACTAAGTAACCCTTGAGAACTAAAATGAACGAAAATCTTTTCGCCTCTTTCATTACCCCTACAATAATAGGTCTACCTGTTGTAATTATTATTATTATACTCCCATCCATAATACTAACATCTTCTAACCGTCTCTTAAGCAACCGCTTCCATACATTTCAACAATGAGTAGTTAAAATAATTACCAAACAAATAATATCAATTCATTCGCCAAAAGGACAGACTTGATGCCTAATACTAGTTTCCCTAATTATCTTTATTGGCTCAACAAACCTCTTAGGCTTATTACCTCATACCTTCACCCCAACAACCCAACTATCAATAAATCTAGGAATAGCAATTCCACTATGAGCAGGAACAGTTTTCCTCGGATTTCGCCACAAAATAAAAAGCACATTAGCCCATTTCCTACCGCAAGGAACACCTATTCCTCTTATTCCTATACTCATTATTATTGAAACAATCAGCCTATTTATTCAACCCATAGCCCTTGCAGTTCGACTAACAGCCAATATTACTGCAGGACATTTACTCATACATCTTATCGGAGGGGCAACCCTAGTTTTAACCTCTATCAGTTCCCCCAACAGCTATAATTACATTTATCATTCTTGTACTCCTAACTATTCTAGAATTTGCTGTTGCCCTAATTCAAGCATATGTGTTTACTCTACTAGTAAGCTTATATCTACATGATAATACTTAATGACCCACCAAACTCATGCCTATCACATAGTTAACCCAAGCCCATGGCCCCTCACAGGAGCACTCTCTGCCCTCCTTCTTACCTCAGGATTAGCAATATGATTCCATTATAACACTCTTACACTTCTTTATCTAGGCCTCTTAACTAATATACTAACAATATACCAATGATGACGAGATATCGTTCGTGAAGGTACCTACCAAGGCCACCATACACCCATCGTCCAAAAAGGCCTTCGATATGGCATAATTCTCTTTATTGTCTCAGAAGTCTTCTTTTTCGCTGGTTTCTTCTGAGCCTTTTATCACTCTAGCTTAGTTCCTACCCACGACCTAGGAGGCTGCTGACCACCTACAGGAATTATTCCACTTAATCCACTTGAAGTACCCTTACTTAACACATCTGTACTTTTAGCATCTGGTGTCTCAATTACATGAGCTCATCATAGCCTTATAGAAGGTAAACGAAATAATATAAATCAAGCTTTACTTATTACTATTGGCTTAGGAGTATATTTTACAGCTCTTCAAGCGTCAGAATACTTAGAGACTTCCTTTTCTATTTCAGATGGTATCTATGGATCAACATTTTTTATAGCAACAGGCTTTCATGGCCTTCATGTAATTATCGGATCCACATTCCTTATGGTGTGCCTTTTACGTCAACTAAAATATCACTTTACATCAAAACACCATTTCGGCTTTGAAGCAGCAGCTTGATACTGACACTTTGTAGATGTCGTATGACTATTCCTCTACGTTTCTATCTATTGATGAGGGTCGTACTTTCTTAGTATATTTAGTACAGTTGACTTCCAATCAACTAGGTCCAACTATAATTTGGAAGAAAGTAATTAACTTAATCCTAGCAGTTTCAATCAACATAATACTCTCATTAATTTTAATTCTAGTTGCCTTCTGGCTTCCCCAACTTAATGTATATGCAGAAAAAGCAAGTCCCTATGAATGTGGTTTTGACCCCATAAGCTCAGCTCGACTCCCTTTCTCTATAAAATTTTTTCTTGTAGCTATTACATTTCTTCTGTTTGTTCTAGAAATTGCTCTTCTCCTTCCCCTACCTTGAGCTATACAATCTATAAACCTCAAAATAACCTTAATTATCTCAATAATATTTCTATCTATTCTAGCACTGGGTTTGGCCTATGAACGAAAACAAAAAGGCCTCGAATGGACTGAATAACTGGTCATTAGTTTAACTAAAATTAATGATTTCGACTCATTAGATTATGACATATCTCATAATCACCAATATGACAACTACTGTATTTAACATCATACTAGCATTTACACGTGATTTTCACAGTGTGTTGTATCGTTAGTTTTCAAGAACTTACCTATATAGACTCTCACTAAGGGTTGTATAGATTGTTTTCGATAAGTTACACATGTGGATTCTCACACAGTGTTTTATCATTAGATTTCAAGTAGATACACATGTAGTTTCTCACACCGTGTTATATCGTTAGTTTTCAAGTAGTTACACATATAGTTTCTCACACAGTGATGTATCATTAGTTTTAAATAAGTTACACGTGTAGATTCTCAGACGGTGTATCGTTAATTTTCAATACGTTATAACCTGTATATTCTCACACAGTGTTATATCGTTAATTTTCAAGATGTAATGCATTCAGTTTAGAGCTCAGAGTTGTATCGTTAGATTTCAAGAATTTATGTATATAGATTCTCACACAGTGCTGTATCTTTATTTTTAAAGACGTTATGCACATAGATACCCACACATTGTTGTAAAGATTGTTTTTAAGAAGTTGAAGATGTAGATTTTCTCAGTTTTGTATCTTTAGTTTTCAAGATGTTACACATATAGTTTCTCAAACTGTTGTGTCATTACTTTTTATAAGTTACACGTGGAGATGATAACACTGAGTTGTATCGTTAGTTTTCAAGAACTTATGTATTTCGATTCTCACTCAGTTTTGTATCGTTAGTTTGCAAGAAGTTATGCTTATAGATTTTCACACAGTGTTGTGTCATTAGTTTTCAATACGTTACACGTGTAGCTTCTCAGACAGTGTTGTATCTTTAATGTTCAAAAAGTTACACGTGTAGATTCTCAGACAGTGTTGTATCATTAGTTTTCCAGAAGTTATTAATGTTTTTTCTCACACAGAGTTATTCGTGAGTTTTATAGAAGTTATGCATTCAGTTTAAAACTCAGAGCTGTATCGTTAGATTTCAAAACGTTACATAGATAGATTCTCATACAGTACTGTATCATTAGTTTTCAAGAAGTTATGCACATATACTCACACAGTGTTTTATCATTTGTTTGTAAGAAGTTACACATGTGGATTCTCTCACAGTGTTGTATTGTTAGTTTTCAAAAAGTTACACATGTAGTTTCTCACAGAATTTTGTGTCGTTAATTTTTATAGGTTACATGTGGAGATTCTCACACTGTGTTGTATCGTTAGTTTTAAAGAACTTACATATTTCGATTCTCACTCAGTGTTGTATCGTTAGTTTTCAAGAAGTTACACGTGTAGATTCTCAAGACAGTGTTGTATCATTAGTTTTCAAGAAGTTATGCTTATAGATTCTCACACAGAGTTATGTCATTAGTTTTCAATATGTTACACGTGTAGATTCTCAGGCATTTTTGTATCTTTAATTTTCAAAATTTAATCGTGTAGATTCTCAGACAATGTTGTATCGTTAGTTTTCCAGAAGTTACTAATGTGGTTTCTCACACAGAATTATCCGTTTGTTTTAAGAAGTTATGCATTCAGTTTAGAACTCAGAGCTGTATCGTTAGATTTCAAAACGTTACATAGATAGATTCTCACACAGTGCTGTATCGTTAGTTTTCAAGAAGATAAGCACATAGACACTCACACAGTGTTGTATCGTTTGTTTGTAAGAAGTTGCACATGTAGATTCTCTCACAGTGTTGTATTGTTAGTTTTCAAGAAGTTACACATGTAGTTTCTCACGGAGTTTTGTGATATTAGTTTTTATAAGTTACACGTGGAGAGTCTCAAAGCGTGTTGTATCATTAGTTTTCAAGTACTTACATATATAGATTCTCACTCAGTGTTGTATAGTTAGTTTTCAATAAGTTATTTGTGTGGATTCTCAAACAGTGTTGGTTCCTTAATATTCAATAAGTTATATGTATTGATTCTCACACAATGTTGTATCGTTTATTTTCAATAAGATACATGTGTAGATTCTCAGACAGTGTTGATTCGTTACTTTTAAATAAGATACATGTGTAGATTCTCAGACAGTGTTGTATCGTTTGTTTTTAAGGAGTTGCACATATAGATTCTCTCACTATGTTGTATTGTAATTTTTCAATAAGTTACGAAGAACGATTCTCACAGCATGTTGTATGGTTTGTTTTCAAGGTGTTACTCGCATAGTTTCCTACAAAGTGATTTTTGCTTTGTTATCAATAAGATAAGCATATAGATGTACAGGCAGATTTGTACCATTTGATTTCAAGACGTTACTCATGAAGTTTCTCACACTGTGTTGTATCATTAGTTTTCAAGAAGTTAAACATGCAGTTTCTCACCCTGTGTTGTATCATTAGATATCAAGAAGTTACACGTGTAGGTTCTCAGAGAGTATTTTATGCTTTATTTTCAAGAAGTTATGCATATAGATTCAAACACAGGCTTGTATTGTTACTCTTCAATAAGATACACGTGTATTTTCTCACACAGTGTTGTATCATTAGTTTTCAATAACTTACACTTGGAGATTCTCAGACTCTGTTATCTCATTAATTTTCAACTAGTTACACATGTAGATTCTCAGACAGTGTTGTATCATTAATTTTCAATAGTTTACACGTGTAGATTCTCAGAATGCTTTGTATCGTTAGTTTTTAATAGGTTACACGTGTAGATTCTCAAGACAGTGATGTATCATTAGTCTTCAAGGAGTTATGCTTACAGATTCTCACACAGTTTTGTATCATTTGTTATAAATACGTTACACGTGTAGATTCTCTCACAGTGTCGTATCTTTAATATTCAATAAGTTACACGTGTAGATTCTCAGACAGTTTTGTATCACTAGTTTTCCAAAAGTTACTAATGTAGTTTCTCACACAGAGTTATTTCGTTAGTTTTCAAGAAGTTATGCATTCAGTTTAGAACTCAGAGTTGTTTCATAAGATTGAAAGAAGTTACACAAATAG
The DNA here is from genome assembly GCF_017639785.1 of Mesocricetus auratus. Lineage (NCBI taxonomy): Eukaryota > Metazoa > Chordata > Mammalia > Rodentia > Cricetidae > Mesocricetus > Mesocricetus auratus. The sequence goes on from NW_024431476.1 coordinate 16,570, forward strand.
ATACACACACAGTGTTGTATCATTTGTTTTTAAGATGTTACAGATGCAGACTCCCTCACAGTGTTGTATCGCTAGATTTCAAGATGTTAATGATATATTTTCTCAAACAGTGAGGTGTTGTTAGTTTTAATAAGTTACACGTGGAGATTCTCACACAGTGTTATATCGTTAGATTTCAGGAAGTTATGTATATGTACTCCAACAGTTCTGTATCATTTGTTTTTAATAAGTTTCAAATGTAGAGTCTCACACAATATTGTATCGTTTGTTTCAAGATGTTACTCACATAGTTTCCCACAAAGTGTTGTTTCCTTTGTTTTCAATAAGTTACAAGTATAGATGTTCAGGCAGCTTTGTATCGTTAGCTTTCAAGAAGTTACACATGTAGTTTCTCACACTGTGTTGTATCATTAGTTTTCAAGAAGTTACACATGCATTTTCTTAAACATTTCTGTATAGTTAGTTTTCCAGAAGTTACACGTGTAGATTTTCAGAAAGTTACAAATATAGATTTAAACAGAGGGTTGTACCATTACTTTTCAATAAGATACACTTGTAGATTCTCACAGAGTGTTGTATCTTTAATTTTCAGTAAGTAGCACGTGTAGATTCTCAGACAGTGTTGTTTCCTTAGTTTTCAATAATTTGCAGTGCAGAATCTGACACACTGTTGTATCGTTAGTTTTCAGTAAGTTACACGAGTAGATTCTCACACAGCATTGTATATTTAGTTTTCAATAAGTTACACATGTAGATACTTAAACAGTGTTGTATCTTTATTTTTCAATAAGTTACACCTGTAGATTCTCACCCTGTGTCTTGTCGTTAGTTTTCAAAAAGGTACTCGTGTAGAATCTCACATAGCGTTGTGTCATTAGGTTTCAATAAGTTACACGTGTAGATTCTAACACTGCGTTGTATCTTTATTTTTTAATAAGTTACACGTGTAGATAGTTACACAGTGTTGTATTGCTTGTTTTCAATTAGATACTATTGTAGATTCTCACACAGCGTTGTTTCATTAGTTTTCTATAAGGTACACGTGTAGATTATCACACAGCATTGTAGCATTAGTTTTCAAAAAGGTACACATGTAGATTCTCACACAGCCTTGTCTCATTAGTTTTCAATAAAGTACACGTGGAGAATCTCCCACAGCATTGTATCGTTAGTTTTCAAGAATTTATGCATGTAGTTTCTCATACAGTGTTGTATCTCTTGTTTTCAAGTAGTTACATTTATAGATTCTCACACTTTGTTGAACGTTAGTTATCAATAAGGTACACATATAGATTCTCACACAACGTTGTATCATTAGTTTTCGATGTGGTACACCTGATGAATCACACACAGCATTGTATCGTTAGTTTTCAATAAGGTACACGTGTAGAATATCACAGCGTTGTAGCGTTAGTTTTCAATAAGTTGCACTATTAGAATATCACACACTGTTGTATAGTTAGTATTCAATAAGTTACACCTGTATATTCTCACACAGCTTTTCAATTAGTTACACATATAGAATCGCACACAGGGTTGTGTCATTAGTTTTCAAGAAGTTAAGCTTACAGATTTTAACAAAGTATTGTATCGTTAGTTTTCAATAAGTTACAAGTGTAAATTCTCACACAGTGTTGTATCGTTAGGTTTCAAGAAATTATGCATGTAGTTTCTCACACAGTGTTGTATCGATAGTTTCCAAGAAGTTACACGGGTAGATCCTTAAACTGTGTTGTATCATTAGTTTTCAATAAAGTACACGTGTAGATACTCACACATCGTTGTACCGTTAGTTTTCAATAAGATGCACCTGTAGAATCTCACACATCGCTGTATAGTTTGTTTTCAATAAGTTGCACAGGTAGAATCGCACAAAGTGTTGTGTCTTTAGTTTGGAATAAGTTAAATGTGTAGATTCTCACACAGTGTTGGATCGTTAGTTTCAATAAGTTAGACCTGTAGATTCTCACATAGCATTGTTTTCAATAAGGTACACGTGTAGAAACTTACACACCGTTGTATCGTTAGTTTTCAAGAATTTACGCATGTAGTTTCTCATACACTGTTGTATTGCTTGTTTTCAAGTATTTACACTAATAGATTCTCACAAATTTTTGTATCGTTAGTTATCAATAAGGTACTCATGTAGATTCTCACACAGCGTTGTGTCGTTAGTTTACAAGAAATAACATATGTATTTTCTCACACAATATTTTGTAAATAGTTTCCAAGTTACACGGGTAGATTCTTAAACTGTGTTGTATCTTTAGTTTTTAATATGTTACATCTGTAGATTCTCACAGAGAGTTTTGAATTTAGTTTTCAAAAAGGTACACGTGTAGAATCTCACACAGTGTTGTATAGTTAATTTTCAAAAAGGTGCACGTGTTGAATCTCACACAGCATTGTATCTTTTGTTTTCAATAAGGTACACCTGTAGAATCTCACACAGCCTAGTATCGCTAGGTTTAAGAAGTTACACATGTAGTTCCTCACACAGTGTCGTATTGATGGTTTTCAAGAAATATTGCTTATAGATTCTAAAACTGAGTTGTTTCGTTTATTTTCAACAAGTTACACATGTAGTTTCTCACACAGTGTTTTATCGATAGTTTCCAAGAAGTTACACATGTAGTTTCTCACAAAAGATTATAAGGCTAGTTTTGAAGAAGTTACATGTGTAGATTCTTACACAGTGTTATATCATTAGTTACACATGTAGTTTTTCACACAGTGTTGTATTGTTAGTTTTCAATAAGGTAAACATGTAGAATGTCACACCGAGTTGTATCGTTAGTTTTCAATAACTTAAACATGGAGAATCTCACACAGAGTTGTATCGTTAACTTTCAATAAGTTACACGTGTAGATTATCACACAACGTTGTAGCATTAGTTTTCAATAAGTTACACGTGCACATACTTACACAGTGTTGTATCTTTAGTTTTCAATAAGGTACACATGTAGATACTCACACAGAGTTGTGCCGATATTTTTCAATAAGGTACACGTGTTGAATCTCACACAGCTTCGTATAGTTACTTTTAAAGAAGCTATGCATGTACTTTCTCACACAGTGTTATATTGCTCGTTTTCAAGTAGTTACACTTATTGATTCTCACACAGTTTTGTATCAGTAGTTTTCAAGAAATTATGCATGTAGTTTCTCACGCAGTGTTGTATCGTTATTTTCCAAGAAGTTACACGAGTAGATACTCAAACTGTGTTGTATCATTAGTTTTCAATAAGGTACAAGTGTAGAAACGCACACAGCGTGGATTCGTTAGTTTTCAAGAATTTACGCATATAGTTGCTCACACAGTGTTGTATCGCTTGTTTTCAAGTAGGTACACATATCGATTGTCACACGTTGTATCGTTAGTTTTCAATAAGCTACATGTGTAATTCCTCACCCAGTTTTGTATTGATGGTTTTCAAGTGGTGTTGCTTGAGATTCTCATACAGTGTTGTGTCCTTAGGTTTCAATAAGATACGCAAGTAGTTTCTCACACAGTGTTGTATCAATAGTATTCGTTAAGTTGCACGTGTAGATTCTCACACATTTGTATTGTTAGTTTTCAATAAGGTACACATGTAGACTCTCACACAGTGTTGTATCTTTAGTTTTCAAGAAGCTATGCATGTACTTTCTCAAACACTGTTTTATCGCTAGTTTTCAAGAAATTACACTTATAGATTCTCACACGGTTCTGTATCATTAGTTTTCAAGAAATTACCCATGGAGTTTCTCACACAGTGTTGTATCGTTATTTTCCAAGAAGTTACTCTGGTAGATTCTCAAACTGTGTTGTATCGTTAGTTTTCAATAAGGTACACGTGTAGAATCTCACACAGCATTGTTTCGTTAGTTTTCCATTAGGTACACCTGTAGATTCTCCAACATAGTTGTATCGTTAGTTTTCAATAAGATACACGTGTAGATTCCCACACATGGCTGTATCCTTAGTTTTAAATAAGGTACATGTGTAAATTCACACACATCTTTGTATTGTTAGTTTTCAATAAGGTACACGGGTTGAATCTCACCCAGCATTGTATTGTTAGTTTTCAATAAGGTACACTTGTTGATTATTACACAGTGTTGTACAGTTATTTGGCAATAAGTTGCACGTGTAGAATCTCACACACTGTTGTAAATTAGTCTTTAATAAGGTGCACGTGTAGAATCACACAGCATTGTATCTTTAGTTTTCAATAAGTTACACATGTAGAATCTCACACAGCAATGTATCCTTAATTTTCACGAATGTACACATTTTGATGTATAGCTTGTTTTTAATTAGTTACACTTATAGATTCTCACACATTGTTGTATCGTTAGTTACCAAAATGTACACATGTAGATACTCACACAGCATTGCATTGTTAGTTTTCGATGAGGTACACGTGTTGAATCTCACACACTGTTGTATCGTTAGTTTTCAATAGGTACAGGTGTAGATTCTCACACAGCATTGTATCTTTACTTTTCAATAAGGTACAAGTGTAGATAATTACACAGCGTTTATCTTTAGTTTTTGTAAAGGGAAATATTTTCCTTGAGAGAAGCCTTCCCTCCTGCCTGGTTCCCTAGCCGCATCAGTCCCAAATGAACACACAGAAGGCTATATTAATTATGAAGCTGTTGGCCTTGTTTCTTACTGGCTAGCTCTGACTTAAGTAATTACCCCATAATTGTTAATCTAAGTATATCTCTTACCGGAGAAGTTTCCAGGCTTCCTACCCCATGGCGTTATATCTCGACTCTTGTGTTTCTCACCCAGAGTCCTCTTGGACTCTGCATTGGCAGTCTGTCAGTCATTCCTCTGTGTCCTGCAGAAAGTCTTGTAGACTCTTCCATGAAGCAGGAACCCTGTGAGACTGAGTTCAGCAGTCACTTTCCTGTGGGTCCTGCATGTCCAGATTATACAACAACAGTCAAGCAGTACAGGCAAGAGCAGTTTCTTGCCCAAATGGCTAATCTTGCCATGTTAAAAGCAAACTCCATAACGAGTTTCTTCCATGCCCATCTTCCTCTCAGACGTAATTGGTGCTTCCAGGAGCAGACATTTCTCATTGTCAAGAAAAACCCTAAACCAATTGAAATGCCATTTTCTGAAGATCTTTGAAAGGTTTGAAGACTGCCTATCTATCTCAAATATATTTTTGTATATCTAGAAAACCTAACTTACCTAACTATAATTTCTGACTATTAGAAGTAACTATCTATAATCTGTATTTAATTACGCATTACATTTTAAAAGATCAGTATAAGCACAATACTTAATCAAGAGGATAAATATACACATCACAAAATTGACCTTGAATTTGTATCAATAAATAAAGAACCATACCCATAACATAATTCCCCATTTTACCATTAACAAAAGATCAGCTGTGATCATTAACCAATTATAAACAACCCCATTTAAATGAAAACAAAGATTTATAAACAAGATCAGAATTAGGACTTTGCTCATTCCAAACTGCTTCATGCTGGAAGGGGGCGCTGTTCATACCATGGGGATCATGACAAAACTTAGAAACCTATATAAGTCCTTATTTTCATGGTCTGTGAAGCTGCATCATCTTAGCAGTTTCAGTTGTTGGAACACCTGGTCCACTGCTTCTGGGGGTCTTGTTTCGTCAAACCACAGAAGCCTGGAAGTAATCTTCGGCTTTTCTGTAGAAACATAAGCAAAATCTCTTTTCCCAATTAACATATCCTTATACTTAAATTTTGAAGTCAAGGCACTTTCAAAAGATAGAAGTTGAATTAATTCAGCAGCATTTATAATCAAATGTACTTTAGCAGTTGTTCCTTCCTAAGCAATCATAAAACTGAAAAACACAATAGCCTACAGTACCCAGACTCTCTGTGTATTTTACATCTTTACGTGGCTTATTTATTTATTTATTAGTATTATTTTATTTCTTTACTTTTATTTATTTTTCTCTGAGACAGGGTTTCTCTTTGGAAATCTGCCTGCCTCTGCCTCTGGAGCAATTTCTACCAGCGTGTGCCAACACAGCCGGCTTCTCTACTTATTTACCACTTTGTTGTTTTTTTCTCTCTCAATCTTACATATTTTTTAAACACACTGTAAACCTTTCGAGGTTTTTCTTCATCCACGTCTGACTTTACTGTGAATCTTTATGTTTTTCTGGACACGTGTCTTATCTGTTAAAACCGCGGCAGTTTAAACTGCAGTTTTTCCATGATGGTGGGTGTAAGCATGATTCCAGCTTACTGTCTCAGTCTGACATCCAGCAAAACCTGCTGGCTCAGAGATGTGGTCACTGCGACTTCCAGCTGTGCATATGACTTTTCAAGTGTTAGCAGAGTCTCTTAAAAGAACCTTGGTGGTTTTTTTCTTTTTATGCAGAGTCAGGAAGACTCCTGTAAGCGAGCCGTGTGAATCTTGGCTAGTCGCTAGGAAAACAGAGCCCACCTGAGAAAAATGCTGCTACCAAAAATCTGTGCTTCTCTCTGTTCTTCTGTTTCTAAAATTCCTTTAAAGCTTTTGTCATTCTGCGTGGAAATTCATCATCCCACTCCTGATCACCATTTTGTAAAGGGAAATATATTCCTTGAGAGAAGCTTTCCTTCCTGCCTGGTTCCAGAGCCGCATCAGTCCCAAATGAACACACAGAAGGCTATACTAATTATGAAGCTTTTGGCCTTGCTTGTTTCTGACTGGCTATCACTGACTTAAGTAATTACCCCATAATTGTTAATCTAAGTATATCTCATACAGGAGAAGTTTCTGGGCTTCCTACCCCATGGCGTTACATCTCGACTCTTGTGTTTCTCACCCAGAGTCATCCTGGACTCCTAGTCCCACCTATCTAGATTCCTATTGGACAGCAGTGCTTTATTGACAAATGCACAGGACTTCCCCCAACAAGTTTTCAATAAGTTACACCTGTAGATCCTCACAGAGCGTTGTGTCATAGTTTTCAAAAAGTTACACTTGTAAAATCTCACACAGTGTTGTATTGTTAGTTTTCAATGAGGTAAACGTGTACATTCTCACACTGTGTTGTATCGTTAGTTTTCAAGAAATTACGAATGTAGTTTCTCACAGAGTGTTGTGTCGATAGTTTCCAAGAAGTTACATGGGTAGATACTTAAACTGTGTTATATCTTTAGTTTTCAATAAGTTACACTTGTAGATTCTCACACAGATTTGTAGCGTTAATTTTCAATTAGTTACAAATGTAGAATCTCACACTGTGTTGTGTCATTAATTTTCAATAATTTACACGTGAAGATTCTCCCACAGTTTTGGATCGTTAGTTTTCAATAAATTACACCTGTAGATTCTCACAAATCATTGCATTTTTAGTTTTCTTTTTTTATTCTTTTTTTTAAATTTAGGTAAGAAACAAGGTTGCTTCACAAGTCAGTTCCAGGTCCCTCTCCCTTTCCCTCCCCTCCTCCCGTGCCCTCCCCCCACCCCCCCGTTATCCCCTCGTTCCCCCAGGGAGGGTGAGGCCCTCCATGGGGGTGTCCATAGTCTGTCATTTCATATAGGGCAGGGCCTAGACCCTTCCCCAAGAGTTCAGGGTGAGAGTGCACCTCACATTGTTCTATGGGAGTCTAAAGTCCGTGTGTATACTTGGGATGGGTACTGATCTGCTGCCCAAGGCTCCATAGATTACCTAGGCCTCCTCACTGACACCCAGATTCAGGGGTCTTGATCAGTCCCATGCTGGATTCCCAGGCTGATGCCTGGGATTCAAGAGTTAACCTTTGTCTGGTCAGCTGTTTCTGGGGGTTAAACCAGCCCAGTCTTAATCCTTTGATCATCAGTCCTCCCTCTCTGATACTGGCTTTCTTGAGTTCAGCTCAGTACTTAACCAGCCACTAAATGTAGTTTCTGTTTCCCAGACTGTCTGGCCATAGGATTGTAGGCTGGCACTCCCCAGATCTATGTCTAAAATCCATATATGAGAGAGTACATGCCATGTTTCTCTTTTTGTGACTGGGTTACCTCACTCAGGATGGTTTCTTCTAGTGTCATCCATTTGCCTGCGAATCTCATGATTCCATTATTTTTTTCTGCTGAATAGTACTCCATTGTGTAGATGTACCACATTTTCTCTATCCACTCTTCGGGTGAGGGACATCTAGGTTGCTTCCAAGTTCTGGCTATTACAAATAAAGCTGCTATGAACATAGTGGAACAGACATCTTTGTTGTATGAATGGGCATCTTTTGAGTATATGCCTAAGAGTGGAGTTGCTGGGTCTTGTGGTAGGTTTATTCCCATTATTCTGAGGAATCTCCATACTGCTTTCCAAAGTGGCTGAACCAGTTGGCACTCGCACCAGCAATGGAGGAGTGTCCCCCTTTCACCACATCCTCTCCAGCATAAATTGTCATTGGTGTTTTTGATTTTAGCCATTCTGACAGGAGTCAGATGGTATCTCAGAGTTGTTTTGATTTGCATTTCCCGGATGGCTAAGGATGTTGAGCACATTCTCAAATGCCTCTCAGCCATTTTAGACTCCTCTATTGAAAACTCTCTATTTAGTTCTGCAGCCCACTTTTTAATTGGGTCCTTTGCTGTTTTGGAGACTTGCTTCTTGAGTTCTTTGTAAATTTTGGAGATCAACCCTCTGTCAGATGTGGGATTAGTGAATATTTTTCCCATTCTGTGGGCTGCCTTTTTGTCTTGCTGACTGTGTCCTTTGCCTTACAGAAGCTTCTCAGTTTCAGTAGGTCCCATTTATTAATTGTTGATCTCACTGTCTGTGCTAGTGGTGTTATGTTCAGGAAGCTGTCTCCTGTACCAATTCGTTCATGGGTACCACCCACTTTCTCTTCTATGAGGTTCAGTGTGGCTGGATTTATGTTGAGGTCTTTGATCCATTTGGACTTAAGTTTTGTGCATGGCGATAAACATGGATCGATCCGCATTCTTCTACATGCCAGTCTCCAATTATGCCAGCACCATTTGTTGAAGATGCTTTCTTTATAACATTGTGTATTTTTAGCTTCTTTGTCAAAGATCAGATGTTCGTACATGAGTGGGTTAATACCCGGATTTTCAATTCGGTTCCTTTGGTCTACGTGTCTATTTTTGTTCCAATACCAAGCTGTTTTCAGGAATATAGCTCTATAATAGAGCTTGAGGTCAGGGATGGTGATGCCTCCGGATGTTGCATTGTTGAACAGGGATGTTTTGGCTATCCTGGGTCTTTTGTTTTTCCATACAAAATTGATTATTGTTCTTTCAAGGTCTGTGAAGAATTGTGCTGGGATTTTAATGGGGATAGCATTGAATCTGTAGATTGCTTTTGGCAGGATTGCCATTTTTACTACATTGATCCTACCTATCCAAGAGCATGGGAGATCTTTCCATTTTCTGAGGGCTTCTTTAATTTCTTTCTTTAGAGATTCAAAGTTCTTACGATACAGGTCTTTCGCTTGTTTGGTTAGCGTTACCCCAAGGTATTTCATGTAGTTTGTGGCAATTGTAAAGGGTGATGTTTCTCTGATTTCTCTTTCAGTCCTTTTATCATCTGTATATAATAGGGCTACTGACTTTCTTGAGTTGATCTTGTAGCCTGCCACTTTGCTGAAGGTGTTAATCAGCTGTAAGAGTTCCCTGGTAGAGTTCTTTGGGTCATTGATGTAAACTATCATATCGTCTGCAAACAGTGAAAGTTTGACCTCTTCTTTCCCAATTTGTATCCCCTTGATCCCCCTTTGTTGTCGTATGGCAATAGCTAGAACTTCAAGTACTATGTTGAAAAGGTGTGGAGAGAGTGGACAGCCTTGTTTTGTTCCTGATTTTAGAGGAATTGCGTTGAGTTTCTGTCCATTTAGTTTGATGTTGTCTGTTGGTTTACTGTATATGGCTTTTATTATGTTTAAGTATGTCCCTGTTATCCCAGATCTCTCCAAGACCTTTATCATGAAGGGGTGTTGGATTTTGTCAAAGGCTTTTTCGGCATCTAGTGAGATGATCATGTGATTTTTGTTTTTCAGTTTGTTTATATGGTGGATTACGTTGATGGATTTTCGTATGTGGAACCATCCCTGCATCCCTGGGATGAAACCTACTTGATCGTGGTGAATGATTGTTTTGATGTGTTCTTGGATCCGATTTGCCAGTATTTTATTGAGTATTTTTGCATCAAAGTTCATGAGGGATATTGGTCTGAAGTTCTCATTCTTGGTTGTATCTTTGTGTGGCTTGGGGATCAAGGTTATTGAAGCCTCATAGAAAGAGTTTGGAAAAGACCCTTCTGTTTCTATTGTGTGGAAAACTTTGAGAAGAATTGGTATAAGCTGTTCTTTGAATTTGTGGTAGAATTCTGCACTGAGGCCATCTGGACCTGGACTTTTTTTGGTTGGGAGACTTTTGATGACAGCTTCTATTTCCATAGGGGTTATAGGTCTATTTAAATTGCTTATCTGTTCTTGATTTAGTTTTGGCAAATGATAGCTGTCCAGGAAGTCATCCATTTCCTTTAAATTTTCCAATTTTGTGGAGTACAGGTTTTCAAAGTATGACCTGATTCTCTGGATTTCCACAGAGTCTGTTTTTATGTCCCCCTTTTCATTTCTGATTTTGTTAATTTGCATGTTCACTCTCTGCTGTTTGGTAAGTTTGGACAAAGGTTTGTCTATCTTGTTGATTTTCTCAAAGAACCAACTCTTCGTTGCATTGATTCTTTGTATTGTTTTCCTGGTTTCTACTTTGTTGATTTCAGCCTTCAATTTGATTATTTCCTGGCGTCTACTCCTCCTGGGGGAGTTTGCTTCTTTGTGTTCTAGAGCTTTTAGCTGTGATGTTAATTCTCTGATATAACTGTTTTACTGTTTCTTCATGTGAGCACTTAGTGCTATGAACTTCCCCCATCCACTGCTTTCAAAGTGTTCCATAGGTTTGGCTATGTTGTGTCTTCATTCTCATTGAATTTGAGGAAGTCTTTAATTTCTTTTTTTATTTCCTCTTTGACCCAGGGATGGTGCAGTTGAGCATTATTCAATTTCCATGAGTTTGTAGGTTTTCTGCAGTTTGTGTTGTTGTTGAATTCTAATTTTAAGGCATGGTGGTCTGATAAGATGCATGGAGTTATTCGAATTTTTTTGTAGCTGCTGTGGTTTGATATGTTGCCAAGTATGTGGTCGATGTTTGAGAATGTTCCATGTGGTGGTGAGAAGAAGGTATATTTTTTTTATGTGGATGAAATGTTCTATAGATATCTGTTAATCCCAGTTGGGTCATTACTTCTATTAGACCCTTTGCTTCTTTGTTGAGTTTCTGTCTGCTATTCTTGTCTAGTGGTGAGAGTGGTGTGTTGAAATCTCCCACTATAACTGTGTGGGGCTTTAGATGAGATTTAAGTTCTAATAATGTTTCTTTAACGAATGTGGATGCCTTTGTATTTGGGGCATAGATGTTCAGGATAGACACTTCATCTTGGTGGGTTTCACCTGTGATGAGTATGTAATGACCTCCTTCATCTCTTTTGATTGATTTTATTTTAAAGTTCAGTTTGTTAGATATTAGGATTGCTACCCCTGCTTGTTTCTTGGGTCCATTTGATTGAAAAATTTTTTCCCAACCTTTAACTCTCAGGTAATGTCTGTCTTTGAGGGTGAGGTGTGTTTCTTGTATGCAGCAGAAGGAAGGGTTCTGTCTTCGAATCCATTCTGCTAGTCTGTGTCTTTTTATGGGTGAGTTAAGGCCGTTAATATTGAGGGATATTAATGACCATTGATTGCTCATCCTTCTTCGATTTGCGATGTTTGTTGTTGGTGGAATTATGGGTGGAATTTCACCCTTTGTTCTTTTGGCTGTTGGTAGAGAGGGATTCTCTAATGCTTATGTTTTTCTGGTTGTAGTTAGCTTCCTTGGGTTGGAGTTTTCCTTCCAAAATTTTCTGTAGGGCTGGGTTAGTGGACACATATTTCTTGAATCTAGTTTTGTCATGGAATATCTTGTTTTCTCCGTCTATAGTGATTGAGAGCTTTGCTGGGTATAGTAGTCTGGGCTGGCACCCATGGTCTCTTAGTGTAGGTAGAATATCTATCCAGGACCTTCTGGCTTTCAGAGTTTCCATGGAGAAATCAGGTGTAATTCTGATAGGTCTGCCTTTATATGTTACTTGACCTTTTTCCTTAGCTGCTCTTAATATTCTTTCTTTATTCTGTATGTTTGGGGTCTTGATAATTATGTGGCGAGGGGATTTTTTTGTGGTCCACTGTATTTGGTGTTCTGTGGGCTTCTTGTACCTTCATTGGCTTGTCTTTCTTAAGGTTGGGAAAGTTTTCTTCTATGATTTTGTTGAATATGCCTTCTGCCCCTTTGAGGTGGATTTCTTCTCCTTCTTCTATACCTATTATTCTTAGGTTTGGTCTTTTCATGGTGTCCCATAATTCCTGGATGTTTTGTGTTAAGGATTTGTTGGATTTAAGGTTTTCTTTGGTTGATAAATCCATTTCTCCTAGGGTATCTTCAACACTTGAGATTCTCTCTTCCATCTCTTCTATTCTGTTGGTAATGCTTGTATTGGTAGTGCCTGACTATTTGTCAAGCTTTTCTATTTTCTGCCTTTCTTCAGATTGTGTTTTTTTAATGTCTCTATTTCAGTTTTCAACCCTTGCAGCGTTTGCATTGCTTCTTGCAATTTTCTGTTTATCTGTTCATCTGTTTGTTGCCTTTTATGAACTTTTTGGTTTGTTCTTTCTTCCATTTCTTGCATTTTTTTGGTTTGCGTCATGTTCCATTTCTTGGATTTTGTGCTTTGTTTCTTCTTCCATTTCCTGCCTTTTTTGGTTTGTTTCTTCTTCCATTTTTTTCATTTTTTGCTTTGTTTTTTCTACCATTTCTTGCATTTTTTGCTTTGTTTCTTCCTCCATTTCCTGCATTTTTTGGTATGTTTCTTCTTCTAATTCTTGCATTTTTTGCTTTGTTTTTTCTTCCATTTCTTGCAATTTTTGCTTCATTTCTTCTTCCATTTCGTGCCTTTTTTTGGTTTGTTTTTTCTTCCAATTCTTGCATTTTTTGGTTTGTTCTTTCTTCCATTTCTTGCATTTTTAGTTTTCAATAAGGTACAAGTGTAGATTCTCACACAGCATTGTATGTTTGGTTTTCAATAATGTACACGTTTTGAATCTCATACACTGTTGTTTCGTTAGTTTTCAATAATTACACCTGTAGATTCTCACACAGCATTGTATCATTAGTTTTCAATAAGGTACACGTGTAGAATATCACACAGCGTTGTAACGTTTGTTTTCAATAAGGTATATCTGTGGATTCCCACAGCTTTGTAGCGTTAGTTTTCAATAAGTTACAAGTGTAGATTGTCACACAGAATTGTATCATTAGTTTTCAATAAGGTATACGTGTAGATTCTCACACATCTTCGTATACTTCGTTTTCAATAAGGTAAACTTGTTGATTATCACACAGCATTGTACAGTTACTTGTCAATAAGTTGCACGTGTAGTATCTCACACACTGTTGTATCATTAGTTTTCAATAAGTTACACTTGTAGATTCACACAAAGCGTTGCAGAGTTAGTTTCAATAATGTACATGTGTAAAATCTCACACAGCCTTGTATCTTTAGTTTTCAATAATGTACACGTTTAGAATCTCACACAGCATTGTATCATTAGTTTTCAAGAATATACGCATGTAGATTCTCACACAGTGTTGTATTGCTTCTTTTCAAGTAGTTACGCTTATAGATTCTCACACATTGTTGTATTGTTAGTTATCTATATGGTACACATGTAGATTCTCACACAGCATTGTATTGTTAGTACACATGTTGAATCTCACATACTGTTGTATCGTTACTTTTCAATAGGTACACGTGTAGATTCTCTCATAGCGTTGTATCTTAAGTTTTCAACAAGGTCCTCATGTAGATATTACACAGTATTGTATATTTAGTTTTCAATAAGTTACACTTGTAGATTCTCACACAGCATTGTGTCGTAGTTTTCAAAAAGTTACAAGTGTAGAATCTCACACAGTGTTGTATCGTTAGTTTTCAAGAAATTACACATGTAGTTTCTCACAGAGTGTTGTGTCAATATTTTCCAAGAAATTACATGGTCAGAATCTTAAACTGTGTTGTATCTTTAGTTTTCAATAAGTTACACCTGCAGATTCTCACACAGCTTTGTATCGTTTATTTTCAATACAGTACACGTGTAGAATCTCATACAGCATAGTTACGTTAGTTTTCAATAAGGCACACGTGTAGAATCACACACTTCGTTGCATCGTTAATTTTCAATAAGGTACACGTGTAGAATCTCACACAGCATTGAATAATTAGTTTTCAATAAGTTACACGTGTAGAATCGCAAACTGTGTTGGATCTTTAGTTTTCAGTTAGTCACACCTGTAAATTTTCACACAGCATTGCATCATTAGTTTTCAATAAGGTACACGTGTAGATTCTCACACATCTTTGTATTGTTAGTTTTCTATAAGGTACACGTGTTGAATCTCACAGAGCAATGTGTTAGTTTTCAATCAGGGACACTTGTTGATTATCACACAGCGTTGTAGGGTTATTTGTCAATAAGTTGCACGTGAAGAATCTCATACACTGTTGTATCATTACTTTTAAATAAGTAACACGTGTAGATTCTCTCACAGCGTTGTATCTTTAGTTTTCAATAAGTTACAAGTGTAGACACACAGTGTTGTATCTGTAGTTGTCAATAGGTTACACCTGTAGATTCTCACACAGCTTGTATTACTAATTTTCAATAAGGGACACGTATTAAATCTCACCCAGCTTTCATTAAGGTACACGTGTAGAAACTCACAAAGGTTTGTGTCCTTAGTTTTCAAGAAGTTATATATGTAGTTCCTCAGACAGTGTTGTATTGACGGTTTTCAGGAAGTATCGCTTAAACATTCTCACACAGTGTTGTTTCATTAGTTTTCAACAAGTTAAGCATGAAATTTCTCACATAGTGTTTTATCGAAAGTTTCCAAGAAGTTACACATGTAGTTTCTCACACAAGGTTTTAAGGCTAGTTTTGAAGAAGTTACATGTGTAGATTCTCACACAGTGTTATATCGTTAGTATTCCATAAGTTACACATATAGTTTCTCACACATTGTTGCATCCTTAGTTTTCCATAAGTTACACGTGTAGATTCTCACACAGTGTTGTATATTTAGTTTTTCAATAAAATACACATGTAGAATCACACAGCTTTTTATCGTTAGTTTTCAATAAGGTTCACGTGTAGATTTTCACACAGTGTTGTATCTTTAGTTTTCAACAAGGTGCTTATGTAGATATTACACAGTGTTGTATCTTTAGTTTTCAATAAGTTACACTTGTAAATTCTCACACAGTGTTGTATCGATAGTTTTCAATAAGGTTCACATGTAGATTCTCGCACAGCATTGTATGGTTGTTTTTCGATGAGGTACACGTGTTGAATCTCACACATGTTTGTATCGTAGTTGTCAATAAGGTACACGTATAAATTATCACATAGTGTTGTATTGTTAGTTTTCAATAAGTTGCACGTGTAGATACTTGCACAGTGTTGTATCTTTAGTGTTCAATAAGTTACAAGTGTAGATTCTCACACAGTGTTGTATCGTTTGTTTTAAAGAAATAACACGTGTAGATTCTCACACTGTTGTATCTTTAGTTTTCAATAATGTACACATGTAGACTATCACACAGCGTTGTAGGCTTAGTTTTCAATAAGTTGCACTGTAGAATATCACACACTGTTGTATCTTCAGTTTTCAGCAAGTTACACCTGTATTTTCTCACACAGCTTGGATTGCTAGTATTCAATAGGGTACACATGTTGAATCTCACACAGCGTTGTATCATTTTTAATATGGTACACATGTAGAATCTCACACAGTGTTGTATCATTAGTTTTCCAGAAGTTATGCATGTAGTTTCTCACACAGTGTTGTATTGATGTTTTTCAAGTAGTATCGCTTATAGATTCTCACACAGAGTTGTTTCCTTAGTTTTCAGGAAATTACACATGTAGTTTCTCACAGAGTGTTGTATCGATATTTTCCAAGAAGTTACACGGGTATATTCTCAAACTGTGTTGTATCATTCGTTTTCAATGAGGTACACGTGTAAATTCTCAAACAGGGTTGATTCTTTAGTTTTCATTAAGGTACACGAGTAGATTCTGACACAACCTTGTATCGTTAGTTTTCAGTAAGTTATACGAGTAGATTTTCACACACCGTTGTCTCATTTGTTTTGAAGAAGTAACATCTGTAGATTCTCACACAGGGTTGTATCTTTAGTTTTCAATAAGTTACACCTGTATTTTCTCACACAGCTTGTATTGCTAGTTTTCAATTTGGTACACGTTTTGAAACTCACAGAGAGCTGTATCCTTAGTTTTCAATAAGGTACACGTATAGAATCTCACACAGTTTTGTATCGATATTTTCCAAGAAGTTGCACATGTACATTCTCACACAGTGTTGTATTGTTGTTTTGAAGAAGTAACACGTGTAGATTCTCACACAGAGTTGTATCGTTAGTTTTCAATAAGTTACACGTCTAGTCTCTCACACAGTGTGGTATAGTTAGTTTTCAAGAAGTTATGCCTACAGATCCTCACAAAGTATTGTATCATTAATTTTCAATCAGTTACAGGTGTAGATTCTCAAACAGTGTTGTATCGTTAGTGTTCAATAAGGTACACGTGTAGAATCTCACACATCGTTGTATCGTAAGTTTTCTATATAGTTAGACGTGTAGATTATCACACAGCGTTATAGCATTAGTTTTCAATATATTACATGTATAGAATCCCACACAGTGTTGTGTCCTTAGTTTTCAATTAGGTACACGTGTAGAATCTCACAAGCGTTGGATTGTTAGTTTTTCAATAAGTTACTCATTTAATTTCTCATACAGTGTGGTATAGATTGATTCCAAGACGTTACAGATGTAGTTTCTGACACAAGGTTATAAGGCAAGTTTTGAAGAAGTTACATATGTTGACTCTCACACAGCGTTATATTGGTAGTTTTCAATAACTTACAAGAGTAGATTATCACACAGCGTTGTATTGTTAGTTTTCAATAAGGTACATGTGTAGAATCTCACACATTGTTGTATCGTTAGTTTTCAATAAATTACACGTGTAGATTCTCACACAGCTTGTATTGCTTGCTTTCAATATGTTACATGTATAGAAACTTAAACAGTGTTGTATCTTTTGTGTTCAATAAGTTACACCTGTAGATTCTCACAGAGCTTGTATTGCTAGTTTTCAATAAGGTACAAGTTTTGCTTTTGTTTTTTTTGTATATTTTTGTATATACTGAGTTTTTTTCTTTTTTTCCTTTTTTATTTATTTTTCAGTTTAAATTTAGATAAGAAACAAGGTTGCTTCACAAGTCAGTTCCAGTTCCCACTCCCTTTCCCTCCCCTCCCTCCATGCCCTCCCCCAAACCCCCCATTACTCCCTCATTTCCCCAGGGAGGGTGAGGCCCTCCAAGAGGGTGTCCATAGTCTGTCATTTCATATAGGGCAGGGCCTAGACCCTTCCCCAAGAGTTCAGGGTGAGAGTGCACCTCACATTATTGGATGGGAGTCCAATGTCTGTGTGTATACTCAGGATGGGTACTGATCTGCTGCCCAGGGTTCGTTTTGAAGAAGTTAAGCACGTAGTTTCACACACAGTGTTGTATCGTTAGTTTTGAAGAAGTTAAGCATGTAGTTTCACACACAGTGTTGTATCGTTAGTTTTGAAGAAGTTAAGCACGTAGTTTCACACACAGTGTTGTATCGTTAGTTTTGAAGAAGTTAAGCACATAGTTTCACACACAGTGTTGTATCGTTAGTTTTGAAGAAGTTAAGCATGTAGTTTCACACACAGTGTTGTATCGTTAGTTTTGAAGAAGTTAAGCATGTAGTTTCACACACAGTGTTGTATCGTTAGTTTTGAAGAAGTTAAGCATGTAGTTTCACACACAGTGTTGTATCGTTAGTTTTGAAGAAGTTAAGCACATAGTTTCACACACAGTGTTGTATCGTTAGTTTTGAAGAAGTTAAGCACATAGTTTCACACACAGTGTTGTATCGTTAGTTTTGAAGAAGTTAAGCACATACTTTCACACACAGTGTTGTATCGTTAGTTTTGAAGAAGTTAAGCACATAGTTTCACACACAGTGTTGTATCGTTAGTTTTGAAGAAGTTAAGCATGTAGTTTCACACACAGTGTTGTATCGTTAGTTTTGAAGAAGTTAAGCATGTAGTTTCACACACAGTGCTGTATCGTTAGTTTTGAAGAACTTAAGCATGTAGTTTCACACACAGTGTTGTATCATTAGTTTTGAAGAAGTTAAGCATGTAGATTCACACACAGTGTTGTATCGTTAGTTTTGAAGAAGTTAAGCACATACTTTCACACACAGTGTTGTATCGTTAGTTTTGAAGAAGTTAAGCACGTAGTTTCACACACGGTGTTGTATCGTTAGTTTTGAAGAAGTTAAGCATGTAGTTTCACACACAGTGTTGTATCGTTAGTTTTGAAGAAGTTAAGCATGTAGTTTCACACACAGTGTTGTATCGTTAGTTTTGAAGAAGTTAAGCATGTAGTTTCACACACAGTGTTGTATCGTTAGTTTTGAAGAAGTTAAGCATGTAGTTTCACACACAGTGTTGTATCGTTAGTTTTGAAGAAGTTAAGCATGTAGTTTCACACACAGTGTTGTATCGTTAGTTTTGAAGAAGTTAAGCACATACTTTCACACACAGTGCTGTATCGTTAGTTTTGAAGAAGTTAAGCATGTAGTTTCACACACAGTGTTGTATCGTTAGTTTTGAAGAAGTTAAGCATGTAGTTTCACACACAGTGCTGTATCGTTAGTTTTGAAGAAGTTAAGCATGTAGTTTCACACACAGTGTTGTATCGTTAGTTTTGAAGAAGTTAAGCATGTAGTTTCACACACAGTGTTGTATCGTTAGTTTTGAAGAAGTTAAGCACATAGTTTCACACACAGTGTTGTATCGTTAGTTTTGAAGAAGTTAAGCACATACTTTCACACACAGTGTTGTATCGTTAGTTTTGAAGAAGTTAAGCACATAGTTTCACACACAGTGTTGTATCGTTAGTTTTGAAGAAGTTAAGCATGTAGTTTCACACACAGTGTTGTATCGTTAGTTTTGAAGAAGTTAAGCATGTAGTTTCACACACAGTGCTGTATCGTTAGTTTTGAAGAACTTAAGCATGTAGTTTCACACACAGTGTTGTATCATTAGTTTTGAAGAAGTTAAGCATGTAGATTCACACACAGTGTTGTATCGTTAGTTTTGAAGAAGTTAAGCACATACATTCACACACAGTGTTGTATCGTTAGTTTTGAAGAAGTTAAGCACATAGTTTCACACACGGTGTTGTATCGTTAGTTTTGAAGAAGTTAAGCATGTAGTTTCACACACAGTGTTGTATCGTTAGTTTTGAAGAAGTTAAGCATGTAGTTTCACACACAGTGCTGTATCGTTAGTTTTGAAGAAGTTAAGCATGTAGTTTCACACACAGTGTTGTATCGTTAGTTTTGAAGAAGTTAAGCATGTAGTTTCACACACAGTGTTGTATCGTTAGTTTTGAAGAAGTTAAGCACGTAGTTTCACACACAGTGTTGTATCCTTAGTTTTGAAGAAGTTATGCACATACTTTCACACACAGTGCTGTATCGTTAGTTTTGAAGAAGTTAAGCATGTAGTTTCACACACAGTGTTGTATCTTTAGTTTTGAAGAAGGTAAGCATGTAGTTTCACACACAGTGCTGTATCGTTAGTTTTGAAGAACTTAAGCATGTAGTTTCACACACAGTGTTGTATCGTTAGTTTTGAAGAAGTTAAGCACATAGTTTCACACACAGTGTTGTATCGTTAGTTTTGAAGAAGTTAAGCACATAGTTTCACACACAGTGTTGTATCGTTAGTTTTGAAGAAGTTAAGCACATACTTTCACACACAGTGTTGTATCGTTAGTTTTGAAGAAGTTAAGCACATAGTTTCACACACGGTGTTGTATCGTTAGTTTTGAAGAAGTTAAGCATGTAGTTTCACACACAGTGTTGTATCGTTAGTTTTGAAGAAGGTAAGCATGTAGTTTCACACACAGTGCTGTATCGTTAGTTTTGAAGAAGTTAAGCATGTAGTTTCACACACAGTGTTGTATCATTAGTTTTGAAGAAGTTAAGCATGTAGATTCACACACAGTGTTGTATCGTTAGTTTTGAAGAAGTTAAGCACATACTTTCACACACAGTGTTGTATCGTTAGTTTTGAAGAAGTTAAGCACATAGTTTCACACACAGTGTTGTATCGTTAGTTTTGAAGAAGTTAAGCATGTAGTTTCACACACAGTGTTGTATCGTTAGTTTTGAAGAAGTTAAGCATGTAGTTTCACACACAGTGCTGTATCGTTAGTTTTGAAGAAGTTAAGCATGTAGTTTCACACACAGTGTTGTATCGTTAGTTTTGAAGAAGTTAAGCATGTAGTTTCACACACAGTGTTGTATCGTTAGTTTTGAAGAAGTTAAGCACGTAGTTTCACACACAGTGTTGTATCGTTAGTTTTGAAGAAGTTAAGCACATACTTTCACACACAGTGCTGTATCGTTAGTTTTGAAGAAGTTAAGCATGTAGTTTCACACACAGTGTTGTATCGTTAGTTTTGAAGAAGTTAAGCATGTAGTTTCACACACAGTGCTGTATCGTTAGTTTTGAAGAAGTTAAGCATGTAGTTTCACACACAGTGTTGTATCGTTAGTTTTGAAGAAGTTAAGCATGTAGTTTCACACACAGTGTTGTATCGTTAGTTTTGAAGAAGTTAAGCACATACTTTCACACACAGTGTTGTATCGTTAGTTTTGAAGAAGTTAAGCATGTAGTTTCACACACAGTGTTGTATCGTTAGTTTTGAAGAAGTTAAGCACATAGTTTCACACACAGTGTTGTATCGTTAGTTTTGAAGAAGTTAAGCATGTAGTTTCACACACAGTGTTGTATCGTTAGTTTTGAAGAAGGTAAGCATGTAGTTTCACACACAGTGCTGTATCGTTAGTTTTGAAGAACTTAAGCATGTAGTTTCACACACAGTGTTGTATCATTAGTTTTGAAGAAGTTAAGCATGTAGATTCACACACAGTGTTGTATCGTTAGTTTTGAAGAAGTTAAGCACATACATTCACACACAGT
>NW_024431477.1:0-5739 GCF_017639785.1 Mesocricetus auratus
CATAAGTAATTTCTTGAAAACTAACGATACAACACTGTGTGAGATTCTACATGTGTAACTTATTGAAATCTAACGATACAATTCTTTGTGAGAAACTGTAAGCATAACTACTTGAAAACTAACGATACAACACTGTGTGACAAACTACACATCTTACTTCTTGAAAACTAATGATAGAACACTGTGTGAGAAACTACATGTGTTACTTCTTCAAAACTAAGGATACAACACTGTGTAACTTCTTGGAAACTATCAATACAACACTGTGTCTGAAACTACTTGCATAACTTCTTGAAAAATAAAGATAGAAAACTGTGAAACTACATGTGTTACTTATTAAAAACTAATGACACAACACTTTATGCAATGCTTAAGTCATACCTCTTGAAAACTATCAATTCAAAACTGTGTGAAGAACTACACATGTACCTTATTGAAATCTAACGGTAAAAAAATATGTGAGAATCTATAAGTGTTGCTACTTGAAAACAAGCCATACAACACTGTGTGAGAAACTACATGCCTAACCTCTTGAAAACTGATGACACAATGCTGTGTGAGATTCTACACGTGTACCTTATTGAAAACTGAAGATACAATGCTGTGTGAGAATCTACATGTGTAACTTATGGGAAACTATCGATACAAATCAGTGTGAGAAACTAAATGCCTAAATGTTGAAAACTAACAAAAAAACTCAGTGTGAGAATCTATAAGCGATATTTCTTGAAGACCATCAATACCACACTGTCTGAGGAATTACATGCGTAACTTCTTGAAAAATAACGATACAACACTGTGTGAGATTCTACATGTGAACCTTATTGAAAACAAACGATACAAACAGGTATAAGAATCTACAGGTGTAACTTACTGAAAACTAACGATACAACGCTGTGTGAGATTCAACATGTGTCCCTAATTGAAAATGACCAATACAAGCTTTGTGAGAATCTACAGGTGTAAATTATTGACAAATAAATATGCAACACTGTGTAAGTATCTACACTTTTAACTTAATGAAAACTAACGATACAAGAGTGTGAGAGATTTTACATGTGCGACTTATTGCCAACTAACCCTACAACACTGTGTGATAATCTACAAGTGTACCTTACTGAAAATTAACGATACAATGCTGTGTGAGATTCTACACGTGTACCTTATTGAAAACAAACTATATAAAGCTGTAAGAATCTACAGTTGTAACTTATTGAAAACTAATGTAAAACGCTGTTTGAGAATCTACCCTTGTAACTTCTTGGAAAATCTCGACACAACACTGTGTGAGAAACTACATGGGCAATTTCTTGAAAAATGAATGATACAAAACTGTGTGAGAATCTACCCGTGTAACATCTTGGAAACTATCGATACAACACTGTGTGGGAAACTACTTGCATATCTTATTGAAACTACATGGGCAATTTCTTGAAAACTAAGGGTACAAATCTGTGTGATATTCTACACGTGTACCTTCTTGAAAACTAACGATACAACCTTGTGTGAGATTCAATACATGTCCCTTATTGAAAACTAGCAATACAGGCTTTGTGAGAATCTATAGGTGTAATTTATTGACAACTAAAATACAACACTGTGAAGTATCTACACTTGTAACTTATTGAAAACTAATACAACCCTGTGAGAGAATCTATAAGAGCAAGTACTTGAAATCTCGTGATACACCACTGTCTGAGAAACTACACGTGTACCATATTGAAAACTGAACATATAATGCTGTGTGAGAATTTACATGTGTAACTTATGGAAAAATAATAATAAAACACTGTGTGAGAGTCTACGCATTTAACTTCTTGAAAACTAGCTTTATAACCTTTTGTGAGAATCTGTATATGTAACTTCTTGGAATATTTGATACAACACTGTGTGAGAATCTACATGCGTAACTTCTTGAAAACTAATGAAACAATTCTATGTGAGATTCTATAATCGATACTTTTTGAAAACCATCAATACAACACTGTGTGAGGTACTACATGCATAACTTCTTGAAAATTAAGGATATAATGCGGTGTGATTTTCTACACATATACCTTATTGAAAATGAACAACACAATGCTTTGTGAGATGCAACACATGTACCTTATTGAAAAATAGCAATACAAGCTATGTGAGAATCTACAGGTGTAACTTATTGAAAACTAACGATACAACAGTGTGTGAGAATGTATAAGTGTAACTACTTGAAAACAAGCAATACAACATTCTGTGAGAAACTACATCCGTAAATTCTTGAAAACTAATGCTACAATGCTGTGTGAGATTCTACACCTGTATCTTATTGAAAACTAACAAAGCAACGCCGTGTGAGATTCTATACATGTACCTTATTGCAAAATAATGATGCAATGCTGTGTGAGAATCTACAAGTGTATCTTATTGAAAACTAACGATCCAATACTGGGTGAGAAGGTACACTTGTAAATTATGGAAAACTAACGACACAACACTGTGTGCGATTCTACACTTGTAAATTATTGTAAACTAACGATTCAACGCTGTGTGAGATTCTACACGTGTACCTTATTGAAAACTGACAATACAATGCTGTGTGAGAATCTACAGGTGTAACTTATTGAAAAATAACGATACACCACTTTATTTGAATCTACACGTGTAACTTATTCAAAGCTAATGACACAACACTGTGTTTGATTATACACTTGTAACTTATTGAAATCTAACAGTACAATTCTTTGTGAAAATCTGTAACCATAACTTCTTCAATACTAAAGATACCACACTCTGTTAGAATCTACATGAGTAACTTCTTGGAAACTATCAATACCACACTGTGTGAGAAACTACATGCATAATTTCTTGAAAACTACCGATACAAAACTGTGTGAGAATCTACAAGTATAACTACTTGAAAACTAGCGATACAACGCTGTGTCAGAATCTACCCGTGTAACTTATTGAAAACTAACGATACAATACTGTGTGAGAATCTATAAGCGTTACTACTTGAAAACTAGAGATTGAACACTGTGTGAGAAATTACATGCATAACGTCTTGAAAACTAATGATACAATGCTGTGTGAGATTCTACACGTGCAACTTATTGAAAAGTAATGATTCAACACTGTGTGAGAATCTACACGTGTAAATTATTGAAAATTAATGACACAATACTCTGTGTGATTCTACACGAGTAACTTATTGAAAACTATCTCTACAATGCTGTGTGAGATTCTACACGTGTACCTTATTGAAAACAAATGATACAACGATGTGAGAGAATCTACTGGTTTAACTTATTGAAAACTAACAATTCGACAGTGTGTGAGAATCTACACGTGTACCTTATTGAACAGTAATGATACCACACAGTATGAGAATCTATCTGTGCATCTTCTTGGAAAATATTGATACAACACTCTGTGAGAAACTACATGTATAATTTCTAGAAAACTAATGATACAAAACTTTGTGAGAATCTGTAAGTGTAACTACTTGAAAACTAGGGATACCACACTGTGTGAGAAACTTCATATGTAGCTTCTTGCAAACTAAGGATACAAGGTAGTATGAGATTCTACACGTGTACCTTATTGAAAACTAAAGACACAACACAGTTTAAGAATCTACTCGTGTAACTTCTTGGAAACTATCGACACGACACTGTGTGAGAATCTACATACATAATTTCTAGAAAACTAACAATACAAAACTGTGTGAAAATCCACACCTGTAACTTCTTGGTAACTATTGATACAAGAA
Source organism: Mesocricetus auratus (assembly GCF_017639785.1). Lineage (NCBI taxonomy): Eukaryota > Metazoa > Chordata > Mammalia > Rodentia > Cricetidae > Mesocricetus > Mesocricetus auratus. The sequence continues at coordinate 3,749 of NW_024431477.1, forward strand.
AGTGTGAGAATCTACACCTGTAACTTCTTGGAAACTATCGATAGAACTCTGTGTCAGGAACTACATGCATAATTTCTTGAAAACTAACGATACAACGCTGTGTGAGAATCTACACGTGTAACTTATTGAAAACTAACGATACAATACTTTGTGAGAATCTATAAGCATAACTTCTTGAAAACTAACGATACAACACGGTGTGAGAAACTAACATGTAACTTCTTGAAAACTAAAGATAAACACTGTGTCAGAATCTACATACGTAACTTCCTGAAAACTATCAATCAAACACTATTTGAGAATCTACATGTGTAACTTCTAGAAAACTAACTATATAACACTCTATGAGAAGCTGCGTGTGTAACTCCTTGAAAAGTAATGATACAACACTGTGTGAGAATCTGTATGCCTAACGTATTGAAAACTTACGGTACAAAAATATTTTCAAAATTCTATGTGTAACTACTTGAAACCTGAGGTGAGGGTTATTGTTAGGGTTATGGTTAGGATTAGATGGGTAGGTTTAGTATTATGTAAGGGTTATGGCTAGGGTAGGGTTAGGGTTAGGATAAAGTTAGGATTATGGTTAGTTTTAGGGATAGGGTTAAGGATAGGGTTAGGGCTGGGTTTAGGGTTAGAATTTACGGTTATCGTTAGAGTTAGGGTTAGGATTAGGGTTAGAGGGTTATGGTTATGGTTAGGGGTTAGAGTTAGGGTTAGGGTCATGCTTAGGGTTAGAGTTAGGATTAGGGTTATTTTTAGCGTTAGAGTTATGGTTAGTGTTAGGATTATGGCTAGGGTTAGGGTGATGTTTAGGATTAGGGTAAGGTTTAGTGATAGGTTTAGGGTTAGTGTAAGGGTTAGATGGTTAGGGTTAGGGTTAGTGTTAGTTTTAGGGTTAAGGTTAGCGTTAGTGTTAAATTTAGGGTTAGGGTTAGGATTAGGTTAGGGTTAGAGTTAGTGTTAGCGATAGGGTTAGAATTAGAGGTTAGTGTAAGTGTTAAGGTCAGGGCTAGGTTTAGGATTAGGTTTAGGTTTAGGGTTAGGGTTAGGATTAGGAATATGGTTAGGGTTAGTGTTAGGGTTAGGGATATGGTTATGATTAGTGTTAGGGATAGGTTTAGGTTAGAGTTATGATTAGCATTAAGGTTAAGGTATGTTTAATATTAGGTTAGGGTTACAGTTAGGGTTTGGGTTAGGTTTAGGATTAGGGTTACGTTTAGTGATAGTGTTAGGGTAGTTTTGGGGTTAGGGTTAGGCTTAGGGCTTGTGTTAGGGTTAGGTTTAGGGTTAGGGTTAACCTAAGTTTAGGGTTAAGGTTATGGTTAGGGTTAGGTTTAGGTTAGTGTTAGATTTAGTATTAGGGATAGGGTTAGATTAAGAGTTTAGTGTTAGGTTTAAGATTAGGGCTAGGGTTAGGGTTAGGTTTAAGGTTAGGGTAGGGTTAGTGTTAGGGATAGGATTATGGTTAGGGTTAGGGTACGTGTTAGGGGTTAGGGTTAGGGTTAGTTTTAGGCTTAAATTTAGGTTTAAGGTTAGGATTAGAATTAAATTTAGGTTTAGGGTTAGGGTTAATGTTAGGGTTAGAGTTTAGGGTTAAGTTTATGGCTAGGGTTAAGGGTTAGAGGTTAGGGTTAGGGTTAGTGTTGGGATTATGGTTAGGTTTAGGGATAGGTTTAAGATTAGGGTTAGGGTTAGGATTAGTGTTAGTGTTAGGGTTATGGATTTATGTTAGTGTGAGGTTTAGGTTTAGGTTAGGGTTATCATTAGCATTAGGGTTAGGGTTAGGGTTAGGGTTGGGGTTAGGTTTAGGGATAGGGTAAGGGTAGTGTTAGGGTTAGGTTTAGGCATAGTGTTAGGGTTAGGATTAGAGCTAGGGTTAGTGTTAGGTTTAGGTTTAGGATTATGGTTACGGTTGGGGTTAGTTTTGGGTTTAGGTTATGGTTAAGATTAGGTTTTGGGTTAGGGTTAGGGTGTCACTTATTGAAAAC
>NW_024431478.1:0-2071 GCF_017639785.1 Mesocricetus auratus
ATGAAACATGATCAAGTAGGCTTCATCCCAGGGATGCAGGGATGGTTCAACATAAGAAAATCCATCAACGTAATCCACCATATAAACAAGCTGAAAAACAAAAATCACATGATCATCTCACTAGATGCTGAAAAAGCCTTTCACAAAATCCAACACCCCTTCATGATAAAGGTCTTGAAGAGATCTGGGATAAGAGGGACATACTTAAACATAATAAAAGCTATATACAGTAAACCAACAGCCAACATCAAACTAAATGGACAGAAACTCAACGCAATTCCTCTAAAATCAGAAACAAAACAAGGCTGTCCACTCTCTCCATACCTTTTCAACATGGTACTTGAAGTTCTAGCTATTGCCATACGACAACAAAGGGGGATCAAGGGGATACAAATTGGGAAGGAAGAGGTCAAACTTTCACTGTTTGCAGACCATATGATAGTTTACATCAATGACCCAAAGAACTCTACCAGGGAACTCTTACAGCTGATTAACACCTTCAGCAAAGTGGCAGGCTACAAGATCAACTTAAGAAAATCAGTAGCCCTACTATATACAGATGATAAAAGGGCTGAAAGAGAAATCAGAGAAACATCACCCTTTACAATTGCCACAAACAACATAAAATACCTTGGGGTAACGTTAACCAAACAAGTGAAAGACCTGTATCGTAAGAACTTTGAATCTTTAAAGAAAGAAATTAAAGAAGCCCTCAGAAAATGGAAAGATCTCCCATGCTCTTGGATAGGTAGGATCAATGTAGTAAAAATGGCAATCCTGCCAAAAGCAATCTACAGATTCAATGCAATCCCCATTAAAATCCCAGCACAATTCTTCACAGACCTTGAAAGAACAATAATCAATTTTGTATGGAAAATCAAAAGACCCAGGATAGCCAAAACAAACCTGTTCAACAAGGCAACGTCCGGAGCCATCACCATCCCTGACCTCAAGCTCTATTATAGAGCTATAGTCCTGAAAACAGCTTGATATTGGCACAAAAATAGACAGGTAGACCAATGGAATCGAATTGAAAATCCGGGTATTAACCCACACACGTACGAACATCTGATCTTTGACAAAGAAGCTAAAAATATACAATGGAATAAAGAAAGCATCTTCAACAAATGGTGCTGGCATAATTGGAGACTGGCATGTAGAAGAATGCAGATCGATCCATGTTTATCGCCATGCACAAAACTTAAGTCCAAATGGATCAAAGACCTCAACATAAATCCAGCCACACTGAACCTCTTAGAAGAGAAAGTGGGTGGTACCCTTGAACGAATTGGTACAGGAGACAGCTTCCTGAATATAACACCAGTAGCACAGACAGTGAGATCAACAATTAATAAATGGGACCTACTGAAACTGAGAAGCTTCTGTAAAGCAAAGGACACAGTCAGCAAGACAAAAAGGCAGCCCACAGAATGGGAAATAATATTCACTAATCCCACATCTGACAGAGGGTTGATCTCCAAAATTTACAAAGAACTCAAGAAGCAAGTCTCCAAAACACCAAAGGACCCTATTAAAAAGTGGGCTGCAGAACTAAATAGAGAGTTTTCAATAGAGGAGTCTAAAATGGCTGAGAGGCACTTGAGGAAGTGCTCAACATCCTTAGCCATCCGGGAAATGCAAATCAAAACAACTCTCAGATACCATCTCACACCTGTCAGAATGGCTAAAATCAAAAACACCAATGACAATTTATGCTGGAGAGGATGTGGTGAAAGGGGGACACTCCTCCATTGCTGGTGGGAGTGCCAACTGGTTCAGCCACTTTGGAAATCAGTATGGAGATTCCTCAGAAAAATGGGAATAAACCTACCACAAGACCCAGCAACTCCACTCTTAGGCATATATCCAAGAGATGCCCATTCATACAACAAAGATGTCTGTTCCACTATGTTCATAGCAGCTTTATTTGTAATTGCCAGAACTTGGAAGCAACCTAGATGTCCCTCACCTGAAGAGTGGATAGAGAAAATGTGGTACATCTACACAATGGAGTACTATTCAGCAGAAAAAAATAATACCTCCTGAGTGAGGTAACCCAGTCACAAATCTT
>NW_024431479.1:0-1285 GCF_017639785.1 Mesocricetus auratus
TTTTGTTCAAGGTTCTAGCAGTCCCCAACATAATAGGATCTTATTCTCTTGATATAGAAAAGGATGTATGTTAGAATCATCAAGGCACCATTTTGTTTTCTATGTCTGATGATAGACTGTAAGTCTGCATCAGAATGAGGACATTAAAACTTTTCCAAACCAAATGTAATATAACTGATATTTTAAAGAGTCAGTGGACACCTAAACCAACTTGTTTTACTCTAGTTGTTTTATAAGTCATGAGCACATTTGAAAATAAGCTTGTTGCTGTGGTTTTGCATATATTTGCATATGTGGCAGAATGTCTTCCATTTGTACACACGTGACATTATAAAAAGGATGGTAACAATCTCCTTGATCTCAAATAATAGGTAATTACAAGCCTCATTCATAGGGCCAATGATAACATCAATTTTTTTCTCCTAGCAGCCTGGTATCACCCCTCAAGGAACACAATGCTTGCAGGATGGCAGCTAATGGAATGGTTCTTCATTCATGCCACTGAGTGTGATCCCACTGACTCCTGACTCCTCCCTCCTCCACATCGTCCCTTGTCAGCAAGAAGAACCCAGACAGGAACCCACGTCCATATACCCAAAGAGTCTCAGATGTTAAGGTGGAAGCTTCACCCCAGTCACTGGCATCCATATATCCAAATACTCTGGGATGTTATGGTGGAGGGTCCACCCAAGCCCCCTCTCCCATCTCCCTCCAAACACTGCTGCATCTCAGAAAGCCTGCCAAACATAGCCCCTCCCCCAGAAATGCTCAATACCACTCCCACAGTTTATTTAACATGTCCCCCAGAGAATAATGAAGGAATAGTGGGCAATAGTGAAGACTGTTGGATTTTCCTGTCTCTGGGGGTAGAAGGCCATCCAAGAGCATTGTATCCATTAAATTTGGGCTGTATATAATTTGGTTGATTTAGTGTAATTTGGATTGTTTCATTGGAGAAGATGCTTCTCAGTGTGTTGAAACTTTTCAATAGGTGGTGAGGTAATCAAAATTTTGTGATTGATGGATGTTCTGACTGGCCATTTCTTATATCCACAGAACCAGGAATCAGGAATGTGGATAAAGAACTGAATTTATCATGAAACCAAATTACAGTAGCTACACTAGTTTGAGCTAAATAGAAGTGGATATAATGGTGCGGCCCTGCATAAAAGAACTGTTACTTTACAGTTTAAGTTGTACAGCCTGAGAGATAAAGTGTGTTACTAGTGTTTAAAAATGGAAGACTAACCTATTTTTGGGTGAAATTGCAGCTCACATCCACTGG
>NW_024431480.1:0-36465 GCF_017639785.1 Mesocricetus auratus
TATTCCTCCAATTTGGTTGTATTCAAGCCTGTGTAAATCACAGGAACCCATTGGTGTGCCTATTCTTGCTGCAAGCCTGTTGAAATATTCACACCGCTACTTCTGCTGTCCCACCTCCAGAGCCATGAGGACCTACCCACGTCTGATCCTGTAACCAATTAAAACTCCACATGACAAAACCCATAGGGTTCCCTCACTGTGTCACCTCTGAAGGTTCAGCACCTGCTGCAGGTGTTGACATCACAAACATAAGTGTCCTTGCAAAGACAACCGTGCTGTGTGACACCACCGTCCCCGGGAGTCTGACAGGATGTCTGTCATAATGAGCAAAAGTGTTTGCAGCGCTTCTGGGGACTTTGGGAGATGCTGCATTTTCTTGCCCATACTCTTTGGTTTCTCCTTTGGGGACAGAGACGTAATGTCCTCAAGGTTCTCTTCTACCCCACACCCCAGGGCTCCCCTTGCATGAGTCCTATAACTCAGCACCATCTCCTCATCCTCAAAATCCGGTTGGCCACGTGGAGTGGCAGACCTTCTGTTTGTGGGTTGAGATATAGATCTTCAGGACCATTGCTCTCATTCCATGGTGGCTATATATTTAACCATCACAATGTATGCAGTCAGATACTCAGGGCGCTCATAAAATAAAAAGTGTCACAGCCACAAGGGGAGACATGAAATAAAAGGCTATGAGCTACATAGAAAAACCTCAAAGTAGGCCTCCTATCTCAAAAGCATTCTGGAGCATTGAAGACTTGGATTATCCCCTCCTAGTTGGCAGATACCAATGCAAGACTATAAGAAAAAGACAAAAAAGAAAGATAAGAGTTGAGGAAAAAACGTGGCATGATTGTCTATCTCACTGCTAAGATCCAAATCCCTTGTTAGAGCTCAGAAGGGGAACAGGATGGAGGAGGGGCCCTGATGTAAAGGGAAACCTTCCTGCCAGCCTGGTTCCAGAGCTGCATGAGTCCCAAATAACACACAGGAGGCTGAATTAATTATGAAGCTGTTGGCCTTGCTTGTTTCTTACTGGCTAGCTCTGACTTAAGTATTTATCCCATAATTGCTAATCTAAGTATGTCTCTTACTGGAGAGGTTCCGGGCTTCCTACCCCATGGTGTTACATCTCGACTTCCTTTTTTCCTCCTTCCCAGAGTCCTCCTGGACTCCTAGTCCCACCTATCTTGGTTCTCTATTGGCCAACAGTGCTTTATTGACAAATGCACAGGTCTTCCCCAACACCCTGAGATTAGTAGATTCCCCGCAAGGAAAAGAAGGGGCTCTTCTTCTGGTATAGCACATTGAAGAAAAACCGTAAGGAGATGCGCAGCAGAGACGGTGACAGAATGCATGTAGCGATTCAATGCCTGTGGGACTGACTGAAGATGATTGGGAAATGTTAAGTCATGTAAGGTATAGCTAATCTAGTACTTTATCTTCTCTTGGGAGGCAGGGGCCATATCTGATGGATCTTTGTATATCAGACAGTGACTCGCATATAATGGGAATAAACACCCTGAAATAAAACCAGGAACTACAGTCCAGTGTTTGGCTGGACCCAAGGACCTTAGGCACTCCATGGCCTGCAGCTTCCAGAAGGGTCAGGCAAGCAGCAGGGATTCGATGTCAACAATTTGGTTATGAATGAACACAGAAAAATGGACGTATGTACACATTTGTAGAGACGACAGTTTTTACTGAAAACAACAAACATTTGAATATTTGTTTTTTTAATTTTTATTTTTAAATTTACATTTAAATTAGAATCAAGGTTGCTTCACATGTCAATTCCAGGTACTTCTTCCTTTCCCTCTCCTCCTCCCATGCCCTCCCCGCTGAACCCCCATTATCCCCTCATTTCCCCAGGGACGGTGAGGCCCACCAGGAGGTGTCCATAGTCTGTCATTTCATTAAAGGCAGGGCCTAGACCCTCACCCAAGAGTCCAGGGTGAGAGTGCATCTCTCATTGTTGGATGGGTACCTAAAGTCCATTTGTATACTCGCGATGAATACTAATCTACTACCCAAGGCCCAATAGATTACCTAGGCCCCCTCACTGACACCCACGTTCAGGGGGTCTTGATCAGTCACATGCTGGAATCCCAGCCATCAGTCTGGGATTCAAGAGCTAACCCTTGTCAGGTCAGCTGCTTCTGGGGGTTAAACCAGCCCAGTCTTAACCCCTTTGCTCATCAGTCCTCTCTCTCTGTCACTAGATTCCTTGAGTTCAGCTCACTGTTTAGCTGTGGGAGTCTGCCTCTGCTTCCATCAGCCATATTGAATGAAGGTTCTGTTTCCCAGACTCTCTGGCCATGGGATTGTAGGCTGGCACTCCCTGATTCATGTCTAAATCCACAAATGAGAGAGTACATGCCATGTTTCTCTTTTTGTGACTGGGTTACCTCTCTCAGGATGGTTTCTTTTAGTGCTATCCATTTGCCTGCAAATTTCAGGATTCCATTGTTTTTTTCTGCTGAATAGTACTCCATTGTGTAAATGTACCACATTTTCTCTATCCACTCCTCAGTTGAGGAGCATCTAGGTTGCTTCCAAGTTGCCAAGTATTCAAATGATGCTGCTATGAACATATTGGAACAGATGTCCTTGTTGTATGAATGGAGATTCCTCAGAAAAATGGGAATAAACCTACCACAAGACCTAGCAACTCCACTCTTAGGCATATATCCAAAAGGTTGAATATTTGTTTTAATACCAAGAAAATGCTGGAAATCAATACTCTCCAGCTTATTGGCATCTTGATATGCCCTATCAAAGCCTAAGTGATACAATGAGTTTAAAGGCACACATTCAGATCTATAAATAGGGTTTCAAAATACATAAAATAAAAATATGCCGTGTTCCACTAAACTTGAATGTCTGACTAATGACAAATAATTCTTCAGCGTGTGTATTCCAAATATAGCCTGGCAGTAGACCTTAAAAGTTACACTGCACTCTAGGAGAATTAATACTTTGTAAAGATAACCTGTTTTTGTAGCTGGAGTTACTTAGGAAAACAAGAGAAAGTCCTTTCCTGAGATAAGTATGATCACAATGTAGCCAGGGAATGGTCTAGACCAACCGTGTTGTACAGGTTTCATCCAGCGCAGTTTCCTTTCTGGGTCCCAGGGCCCACAGAGAAGAGTGAAATATGTCACCCCATGCTTTCTGTGGGGCCGTCACCAAGCAGCGGTGAGCAAGGGGCAGTCAGTGAGATCGTCAAGTCTGTCATACCGGTGCTGCCTGACTCAGTCTCGGAAAGAGCACGGTGCCGCTGTGGGTTCATGTGTGCCTGATCCCAAGAATTTTTACTGACGTCTCCCCTCAACCCCCAGCAGGCATTTCCATGCTACCTGCCTGGTGGGCCTGCAAATACCAGATGGTAACTGGGAACAAAGCAGACCCGTTGCCATAGAAACGAGATGCTATCCCCAGCTCCATGCAGCTGCCATCTTTTTAATTTTTTTTCTTTTTTCTGTCCTTTCACTGAGGTGTTCTGGTAGAAACAAAGTCCTGATAAAATACACAGATTCTCCCCCCACACACACACACACACACACACACACACACACACACACACACACTTCCTGGAATACACCCAGTACTCTCAGGTTCCCAGAAAAATGGGGGAGATGACTTGGCTCCCAGCATCACTGATTGGAGCATGAGTAGCAAGCACATGCTTTTGACATCATCCCCTCCCTTAAAGGGCAATGAGGCATCCGTTCTGCCCCTGAGTTAGACCAACCACCGTTGCAGGCGAGCCTCAGCTTTGTTTGACATTCCTGGAAGTGCAACGTAAGTGTATGCAGTCACTTCAGTGACAGCCGCCTGGCAGAAGCCTCGGGAGTGGCCTCCTCTGGTCCCTCAGTTCCCCTCGGGGGTAGCAGGATGCTGAGAAACCAGGAGGGAGGTGGTGAATTCCTGCAGTTCGAGGTCCAATTTTGAAGGATGCAGCTATTGGCCACAAGCCCTTGCTCCTTCTGGCAGCTATGGGATCCTCAGGGGAGTATGGCTGGGGAGGTCCTCAAGGAAGAGGGAAAGAGGGGGCCACGATATCTACAAGCCACTGGGACCAGAGTAGGTCTTAGCCCCTTAACATCATGGCTTAGTTGTGTTTAGCAACGAAGGGGTGTCAGAGGCGAATCGTCCCTGGCCTCACAAACTCACAAATGCATATGACTTTGAGGCATGTAATACGCAAACCCTCTTGCAGCTGGAGAGGTCAGAGGTCCGAGGCCAGTTTCACTGAGTTGGTCGGATAGCCCAGGGGCTGAGGATGCTGCTCATGGGTAGGGTGATTGCATGGCTTGTGTGAGGACCTGTCTTTAATCTCCAGTATGGGAAGAAATAAAGGAAGATGGAGAAAGAGAGAGGGAGAGGGAGAGAGAGAAAGGGAGGACAGGTATTCAGGTCTAGTTGTTTCCTTGAGGAACAGGATCTGTCTTCCCCACGTCACAACCCCATCTGTATTCTCTGGTGCCATATTTCCAGCAGATAGGATGGTGTCTTTGCCTCCACTGTTCCTGTATGTTCTCCTCCCTGTCTCTCTCTTACGAGGGACACTTTGCTCACATTCGGGGTCCTCTATGGCGTTTTAGAACGGCATGTGCATCCCAGCATGTAGCAGGACTTTATTTGAACTGCCTGCCTCCAAATAACGACATGGGGACTTGTTGTTAATTATGAAATCTCGGTCTCAGCTTAGGCTTGCTTCCAACTAGCTCTTAAAGCTTAAATTAACCTGTTTCTATTAATCTACGTTTTTGCCACATGGCTCTTCACCTCTCCTCAGTACCGTGTATCCGACTTGTTCCGTGACTCGCTGGCAAAATCCAAGCCTAGCCGGATTCATCCTCAGAGTTCCTGTCTCTACCCAGAAGTCCTGCCAACTCCTCTCCTGGGTAGCTATTGGCCACTCAGCTTTTTAGTAAGCCAATCACGATGACACACCTTCACACAGTGTAAACAAGCATCTTGCAGCAGCACCAGAATCCATAATCGTACCTGTAGCTTCCTTTTCATGCTGTATAAGGTGGTAGGCCACCCATGGATAACAGGGATTAGGAGGGTGTTACTGGAAGTCGTGTTTTCATCCTGCACTACTTGTTTCCAAACCCTGGATTCTTAAATGACCTGTAACTCTTTGCAAAAATGAAGGCGACTCAAGCACTGCCCGGGATTTAACCTGTCAGGTTGAATAGTCCTGAGGTTCCCTGCTTGTAAACCTATTGAAAACCCCTAAGCTTATATAGTGAAGATCTAGTAGCATGGTCAAGGTCAAGGTTTACATGGGGGTGGGAAGTATTTGTTCAGAAGCTTGGGGTGGGGGTTGCACCACAGCAGGAGAATCTCAACACGGCCACAGAAGAACTTTGGTGAAAAACAATGACAGAGGCTGTGGAGGCTTCTGGTTGATGGTAAAGACCCCCAAATAGCTTGCTAATCCCTCCCCAGCCCTTCAGCCACAGGAAATCTGCTTCTGTGTCCACCTTCAGTCACCTGGTCTTCTCACTAACCGCCTCAGAGCATCCCCGGCCTTTGCAGACGCCTCCATGCTGTTCCCATAGCAGCTCTGGAAGTTGCCTATTCGCCGACTTCAAGAAAAATGGCTGTGGCAGAGGGGGGACCCATACAGTATCTTTAGAAAAACCATAAATATTTCATCGTTTCTTACTAAACATACATTATTAACTCTGTAATGTAAATATTTTATGGACTGCAACTGGCAAATTTGGAATATATTGGTATGTTTGGAGAATTGTGGTTCGGCTAGAAACCCTACCCTGCACACCCAGCTCATATTTAAGTTACACGAGTCTTTAAAAAGCATTTCACTCTCAGAATTAAGGGAGCAATCGAATCTGCTTTTTCAAAAATGGCCTTGAGGACGGAATTCAGGGCCTGAGACAGCGCATTTGTGTGAGAAGAGAAAGTTCAAGATGCTGTAATAGCATAGAGCTTTGTCTTCAGATGGATGGCAGCAGGATATAGTTACAGTCAAGTGGCTCTAATTTCGTCCAGGCATAGCAGGGGCAGATGCACCCACAGTAGGCGCGTAAGACTACCAGAATCTGGTTGGGAGTAGAACCTGAGTTTTATCACACACACACAAAGGCAGGGGGAATATCTTCCCCATTTTAGGATAGGCATTTGGTACTGTGCATTGAATGAGAAAAGCTTTTCAATAAATAAAATGGTTCCATACCAGAACATTTTAACTAGGTTTTCAGATACAGACCTAAATTGTTTGGAGATTTTTTTTGCTGTTTTAATTCCAGTGACTCTTCAATATAGAGGTCATAGAAGCTGCCATCATTCTAAATTACAGCCTATTTCAGAGGTTGGCTGTAAGCCAGGAGGTTTCATTATTCCAAATTGCCTGTCAAAAACTGTCAAAACACTGCCATTATCAAAAAGCAGTCCTTTAAATAATTTTCTCACTTTTTCCCTGAAACTTTATCAGCACTGGGCCTTGATAGCATCCCTTATATAGGCACAGTGAGTGAAAGCCTTTCAAATGAGAAGTAGCCAAAATGGGGGAGAGGGAGGAATCTAAGCACACAACAATAATATGCAAAATTCCAGACCGAAAACTAAGTTTAATCTGTAGATTCTGCTTTTCCACGAAGCAATAACCATTGCTGATCTACATGTGGAGCTGTGGCCAAGGAATGAAGAAACCTTGATTGTAAACAGTACGACTTCTCTATGCTTAAGAATCCCGAAATTGGCGCTGGGGAAGGTGGCTTGGTTGGCAGAATGCTTGCCTTGCAGACATAACCACCCAAGTCAAGTCCCAGAACTCATATTTTAAGAAGAGCCCCAGGCATAATGGCTTGTGCCTGCAAACCCTGCCCCGAAGAAGCAGACAAAAGTGGGTTCCTGGGTTTGCTGGCTAGCTTGGTCTACTTGATGGGTCCCAGGATAGCAAGAGAAACGTGTCCAAAAAAAAAGTTAGCCCCTGAGAAACAGTAGTTGGGTTGTCTTCTGGGAACACACACACGCTGAAGTCACACACACATGAACATGTAACAGCAGGCACACATACGTGGAAAGACTTAAACAGCTAGTGGCACCTCTTCTCAGCTTCATCCCCCCCCGCTCCCGTTTCATAGTCAATTAATAATGAAAACATAGTGTTTTGGGAGTTACTGGGGTCTCTTCCTTTCTATTCACCATTAACAACTGGTTTATCAAAGGCTTCCCCGCAGATATGAACCCTAATCCCATAGTCCATAGCCCTAGCCTTATTGGTGTATATTTAACAAATAAAACCAGTGTATGGCCGGTTATGGTGGCACATGCCAGTATGATTTGCTGAAGGAGGCAGAGGCAGGAGGATCACGAGTTCGAGGCCAGCCTGGGCTACACATTTTGCCGGGCGATGGTGGCTCATGCCTTTAATCCCAGCACTGGGGAGGCAGAAGCAGGCAGATCTCTGTGAGTTCGAGGCCAGCCTTGTCTACAGAGTGAGTTCCAGGACAGCCTCCAAAACAATACAGAGAAACCATGTCTCGAAAAACCAAAACCAAAACAAAACCAAAAAACAAAAAATAAACAAAACAAAACAAAAAAACAAAAAAACCAGAGTATGTGTAGCGGGAACAACATGATGGCTCATGTGTACACATACTATGACACTTCGCACTCTTTAACCAACAGCTCCAGCCTTCACACTCCCCACGCCTCCAACCACGTTCTACTCTCTGTTTTCTGAGTGCTTTGGGGTCTGCACATAAGTGCTGTAGCATTCGTCTTTCTGTGTCAGCCTTATTTCATTCATACCTCTGGGTACATGCATATTGACACAAGCGGTAATCCATTTCTCTCTTGCTGTGAACTGGGGCTCGCGGATAAGGCGGGGCCAGTGAGTCCCGGTGGTCCTCCTGCCTCTGCCTCCTCCGGTGCAGCCATGTCCGACATTTCCGCGCGGTCCTCGTGGTTGAAGCTAGATCCCCAAGCTTGCGTGGCAAGGACCTTGTCAGCAGAGCTAGCTCCCCGGGTCCTGTTCCCGCTTCTTAATTACTGTGAATAATGTTTCAGTGAACACATGGAAAATTGATGTAGCCATCGTGGGAGGCAGTATGGCCGTTCTTCAAGAAATTAAAGGTGTAGATAGAGCTGTTCAGCCACTTCTGGAATATCCAAAAGGACGCATCCCCTTTTAAGAGATGGTTTCTCTCCATGTTCTCTTTAAAACGCAAGGTCCTGCTCTTTAACTTGGAAACTCCTCTTTCATCTCTCTCTTTCGCTTAGGACTCAACTCCAGAATTGTACTCTGTGTGAGAAAATCCTCCCCTATAACACAGATGGTCCTGCTACCTACATCTTTTTAGGTATAGAACCTGATGTTAAGATTTCCATCCTAACAAAGAGTTTCAGCAACCATTGCGCTAAAGACCATTTATCTTTCAAACAGTGTGAGATGACAAAATATTGTAGAGAGGCTGCACTTATTTTGAGACATTACAATTCAAGCAACGAATTAGGAAATCAGGAGAGTCATTCAGTCCTACAATCGCTGTGACAGTCTTATTTGTCAACAAGTCGTTTTCAGAAGAAAATGGAACTCAGAATGCACAGCTTCCAAATTCAGACAGAGACACCTAGAAATAGTTCTTCACACGATCAGTAGTATATTACAGGGGAAATGTAATGTGCAGGTGAATTCCTTCAACAGAAAGACAATACTTTGAAAAACGTAGCATAAAGATATTTCCAAATGAACGTGCAGTTTCTGAAGATGCCAGTAATATATGTAACGGTGCTCGATCTCATTAGCAAGCAGCTCATACTCTCCAGCTACCATAAAACACAAATCACAATCAGGATGCCCTACAGAGCCGTATATCTGCCTGACCCAGCTTGTGCTCTGCACTTAACAATTTCCTTTTATTCCGCACAGAAAAAAAGTTCTCATCATCTCTAAATTATGCAAGAAGGGCTCCAAAAAGTTCGCACTCTTGCCTAGTTTCCACACTGCATGCCGGGATATGTTCTACCTCGGTCTCCAGAGCTTGGGGAACGTGCTCTCAGAAATCACTGACAAGTTATAATTAACTCATTACAATGAAGACAACCCCCAGACCTTCCTGTGGAGGACGCAGAATTCCAGGAAGCCTCCCCCAGACGACACATGAAGGAGCGTGTTTGGTGCTCTGCCGTTCTGTGGTTTAAGACATGTCAGCCTAAGGGATCTGAACGTCTTTAAAGTCGTGCTTTTTGGGCTGTGGCCCGAGGAACCCTCATTCATCTTCAAGGTTTCCCCACACCTTTGAAAAACACAAGGATAATTCCAAGCAGAAATCAGGTAGGAAACCCATTATCTCAGCACCTCTGGGAGACAAGCGACGTGTGTTGGTTTCTTAAAAGTTCTGAAATGTTGGGGCAGCAACGAAATCTGGTTCGTTTAATGCGATGCTCCCAGTTCATTAGGCAAAGAAGCCCTTTCTATTTGTGAAGTGTATTTAATATTACGTTAGAGTCAACAGTGTCCAGCAAAATACAACTTGTGGGTTTAACCCTAGATTTCTGTTTAGGCAGCTAAGGAGTTCTTGGTAACAGTTTCCCTCTAGCCAAGAGCACCGAAGGATGTGTGGTCCTGGCCTAGGTTAGCATTTTGCTAAACCGAGCGTCGCTTTTGGGGACGCAGGATGAGCGTCCTGTTTATAGATCAAGGAACTGCTTTGGTATACAGAGTGACAAAGCTGGTGTTAGACTCAAAAATCCCTGCTTTGATTTTTTTTTAATCTAAGAAGAAAGTATACAGTTTCTTCTTTCATTGGAATAAAGTTATATGAAAACTCAGGGTAGGCAGTGCCAAAGGCCGTACACAAATGTGACTCAAGAAATCAGTATTTAATTATGGAATAAGTGTATAAGATGAATGGATTTTGGTTTATTGTTCTTAGGCCTGCTTGCTTGATCTCACGACATCTTAATCTCTAGTACGGTTTTCTGGTTCTTTTTTTTTAATACTCTTCTCTTAATTTTCATGATAGTGGAAACTATGGTACTGTCTGTTGTTGCGGGATTCCCACATGGGTCCTGTCACCGCTTCAAAGCCCCCAAATGAGCACACAAGACTTATATTAGTTAAAATGTTGTCGGCCAATGTTCAGAGCTTCTCATTAACTAGTTATATCTTAAGTATTAACCCATAACTACTAATATGTATATTTTTACAAGGACTTATCTTACCAAAAACACCAGCCTCATGTGTCCTCTCCTCCCAGGATCACGTGGAGACCCTCTACTACATTTTCCAGAATCCTCCTCCTCTCCAATCTCATCTATCTTGCTTCCCTATTGGCCAACAGTGTTTTATTCACCAACCAATAAGACAGGCAAATTTACAGAATGGCATCTCCCATCATCTCCTCTTTTCTGTCTAAATAAAAGAAAGGTTTTAATTTTAACATAGTCAAATTATATATAATAAAACAGTTATCAAATAAGAACTATAGTTACAATATTTAGTCCATTAACATTTAGCAAGATATAAAGAAAACATTCTATCATCTATCTATCTTATATATAACTTATCTTTTATCATAACTAAGGAAAACAATAACTATAACCATCTGTCTCCAACTCCACCAAAGACCACAGAAGGATAATATATAAACACTAGGATTGACAGAAACATCTTGCTACCTGGACAGTCACCCAAAGTTCCTCTGTAACGTTGGGACATCCATCTTCAGCCCATAGGCCACAGTGTGTCTGGAAGACTTCTCAGCAAAGCAGGAAATTTTAAACTGTCCACCTTTATTGGCAGTTTGTCACTCATTTTTCTGTGTCCTGTAGAATGTCTGGCAGATTCTTCCATGAAGCAGGAACCCTTTAGGACTGTCCAAGTTCAGTAGTCACTTTCCTATGGGTGCTGCATGTCCAGTTTATAGAACAACAGTCAAACAGTCCAGGCAAGAGCAGTTTCTTGCCAAATGGCTAGTCTTGCCATGTCAAAGGCAAACTCCATAACAAGTTTCTTCGATGCCCATCCTCCTTTCTGACGTAATTGGTGTGCCAGGAGCAGTTATGTCTGTCATGAAAAACCCTAAACCATTTTAAATGCCATATTCTGTAGGTCTTTGAAAGGTTTGAAGAATATCTATCCATTTGAAATATCTCTTTATATCTAGAAGTCTAACATAACTATAAGTTTGACTATATCAGGTGACTATCATGTTATTTAATTATACATTACATTTTTAAAAGAGCTGTATAAACACAATAGCTAAACAAGAGGAGAAATATACATGTAACAAAATTGACCTTAAATTTGTACCAACAAATGAAAATCCATTCCAATACAAAGTATTCATGTCTATATGATATTCATTTTTTTCCCTTAAAAAAGAGATTGGCTGTGATCATTAACCCTTTATAACCAACAGGAATGTGGGCGTCATTCTCTCCAAACTGCTTCCTGCTGTCTGGGGGTGCTGTCATGGGGATCCTTAGAAAATCTATGTGCATGCATGGTGTCTCGTGAGCCCCCAGAGGCTATAGTGGTCTGCAAGGCTGCCTTGTCCCAGCTGTTTGGACATTGGATCACCTGGGCCACTGCTTCAGGGGGGTCTTGCTTCATCAAATCATATTAGTCTGGAAGGAATCCACAGCTTTTCATTTTCAGTAGAAACAAAAAGAAAGTCTCTTTTCCAATGTACCATGTTCTTAGACTTAAATTCTGAAGTCAAAGCATTTTTAAAATATATAGGTTGGACTAAATCAGCAGCATTGATAATCAAATGTCTTTTAGTAGCTGTTGCTCCTCCCCAGAAATTAAACAATTCAAAGACAACACAATAGCACACTTGCTTATTGTGTTAGGCCTGTTTGCTTGATCTGACAACATCTTAATATATAGTACGGTTTTCTGGTTCTTTTTTTTTAATACTATCCTCTCAATTTTCGTGATAGTGGAAATTATGGTATGGTCTGTTATTCCATCTTAATACTGTGCTTTTTCCTGTACCTGCATTGTTCAGAATGTGGTAAACTAAACGGAAGGGCTGCATTTTGTTCAGCTCTCACAGTGAATTGTGGTGAGCATCCACAGGGAGATGTACAGATACAGCTGAAAGTAAATTCAAACAGCAGGAGACCGGGACAGTCATCATTTCCAGCATTTCTGGGGTCCCGTGGCCGTGCATGAGGCCATCAGCCTTTAGGCAAAATGCTTAGTCATCCCAGGGTCTTATGCAATCTGTGTGCATGCATAGTGTCTTTTGAGGCCCAGAGGCATGCGCTGAGCAACCTTTAAAAAACGACACTTCCTCTCTTCCCATACTCCTTCCATACAGGCCTGAGCACACTCCCTCCTTCCCATTCCCCACTCTCTACTAATAAAACTCTTGAAGTTGGGTTTTGTTGTGTATCTTGAGGTCTGATGGGGGAAGGCAGAGGCGGGTGGATCTATTCGAGTTCGAGACCAGCATGGTCTACAGAGCAGGTTCCAGGACAGCCTCTAAAGCAACACAGAGACAGAGAAACCCCATCTCGGTGGAGGGGGGGGAGTTCAAGCTCATGCTTGCTCACCGTGGTGGTCTGAATGAGAAGGCCTCCCATAGGTTCCTAGATACTTGAAAGCTTGATCCCTGGTTAGTGGGCTGTTTGGAAAGGTTAGGAGGTGTGGCCAGTTTAGAGGAGGTGCGTTCCTGAGGGTTGAGCTTTGAGGTTTCAAAAGACTATGACGGGCCTTGTCTCACTCTTTTCTGCCTCCATCCTGTGGATCAGATGTGAGCTCTCAGCTGTTGCTCCAATGCCGGCCTGCTGCCATGTTCCCTGTTGTAATAGCCATAGACTCACCCACCGCCTGGAACTGTGAGCAAAGCCCCAATGTCTTGTATAAGCTGCTTTGGACCTGGCGTTTTATCACAGCAATATCAACCCTAACTAAGACAGAGGTTGGCACCAGGGGCCAGAGTATTGCTGTGGCATGTCTGATCTTGCTGTTGTCTGGAGGAATGTAGAAGACTTTGGGTGTTTGGACTAGAAAAGTAGTTAAGTGTAGTAAGATGGGCTGAATGGACCATCCTAGTAGGAGCTTGGAAGACTGTATTGCCGAGCATGATGCGAACCATGGCGGCCCCCTCTCGAGGGGTTTCAAAGAGGAACAATGTTAGCAAGCAGCCTAGAGACGGCTCTCAAAGCGGTATTTTGGCGAAGAATGCAGTTGCTATTTACACTTGCCCTAAGGATCTGCCTGAAGCCATATTGAAAGAGTTCTGGACTAACGTCATTGGCAGAAGAGGTTTCAAGACACCCTAGTGTTGATTGCGCCACACGGTTACTAGTGATCACTCTTAATGCAGATCTATATTGAAAAGGGGCGTGTAGGGGAAAGCAGAATACAAGACACGGTTTGAGGAAGAAAGGAACACTCAGGGAATGTAGTGGTGGAGCCGGATCTTGTGTTCAAAGAGATAAGAAGTTCAAGGAACAGCCTAGGAAGAAATAGAATAAGAGTGTGGTGCCCTCAGAGCAAGACCCTACCCAGCTAAGCTTTCAACTCGCACAGGGCAAAGCTCGTTCAACACAGGAAGCCATCAAGTCAAACCTTACACAAACGTAATTCAAGGAGGGGGCCAGATTAGAGCCCATGAAATCAGAGCCTGGCAGCTTCACCCACATGGTTCTGGTTTTAAAGTCAAGGATACGGGAGTAAGGGAGTTGGGGAAGATTCCTCTGCTTTAAGGAAAGCTGCTGAGGCTAGACACGTGACAGAGGAGACTTGAGAGAGGTCGTTGTCTGGATTGCATTGGAGGCCCCAAAATTTCAACATGCTAGAGCCATGGGAGACCTGCCAAGGAGAGCTGCAGACAGTGTGTGGAAATAGCCCAAGAGAGAAAACTGTGTTGCAGTCAACAGAGCTGGAATGAGAGAACCAAAGGACCCTTTGACATCGGCCATGGAGAGGCAGAATTTGGAGTGTGCCCTGCTGGGTGCTAGTCCCCTTTCCTGCCTTTTGGAATGGTAATGTATGTTCTATGCCATTGTATGTTGGAAGCATGTAATTTGCTTTTTTTGTTTTACTTTAAGAACTTGCCTTGAGTCTCAGAATAGACTTTGGACTTTTAAACAGTGTTGAGACTGTGAAAGACTGTGGGCATTTTCGAAGTTGGGCTGAATTCAGCTTGCATTATGATATAGGCGCAAGCCATGGGGACCAGGGAGTGGAATGTTGTAGTCTAAATGAGAATGGCTCCTACAGGCTCATCTCCTTGAATGTTTGGTTCCCAGATGGTGGACTGTTTAGGAAGGATTAAGAGGTGTGGCCTTGTTGGAAGAGGTGTGTTCACGGGGGTAGGCGTTGATGTTCCAAAAGCCCGTGACAGGCTCAGTTTAGCTTGCTTTCTGTCTCCATCTTATAGACCAGATGTAAGCTCTTAGCTGCTGGTCCAGTGCTATACCTGACTGCCTGCCACCACGCTCTCTGCCGTGATGACTGTGGACTAACCCTCTGAAACTGTAAGCAAGCCCCCAGTTAAATGTTTTTTTTAATCAGTTGTCTTGGTAGAGTAGAACAGTAATTAAGACATACATTGCAAGTCTGGGGCCACCTGGGGATAAGAGACTGTCTTTTTTAAGAAAAAAAGGGGGAGAAAAAAAGGTAATAGATGAAAATCTACCCCTGAATAAGGAAATGGTTGCGCCTTACTCTGGGTTCAATGGTGGTATCACACTATATTTTCCTCCGTCCTTCCTCACAGTCAGGCACTTGTAATGCTAGAAGTTCAGGGTTTTCTGAGAAGGGATCACAGTGTTCTGCTTCTTCCTTCCAGCAAATAACAGGAGGCTCAGAACAGTAAAGGCCGTTCCTTTGGTGGTGCCCAGCACAGATCAGTGTCATGGCAGTACCTTTCAAACCGTATTAATTCCAACATTTTTGTGATGGTGTAGACATGAGAAATGCCCCCTGTAAGCTCATGCATAAGTCTCCAGTCAATAGAGCTGTTTGGGGGTGGGGATTAAAGGACCTTTAGGAGATGGAGCCTTTCTGGAGGAAGTCCTTCACTGGGGGTGGGGGTGGGAATAGATGACGTAAACAGTAGATGGTGCCACATTACAGTTGTGAAAGTGTCTGCTTCACGACTGACACCAACACTGAGAGTTGTTCTTTTGCTTTCAGTGTAATATGATGTGCTGGACACTGTCAAGCACTCTTTTTAGTTATTCCTTTAACACCCACATACACACACACACACACCAAACACACACAGGCGCCCACAACCTACACTGACTCTACCTTGATTTTTTTAAACTGAGAGTCAAGGACGGGAAGAAACGTTCCCAGAATTTAACGGCCCATAAATGATGGTGCTAAAACTCAAACTGAGGTCCATCTCATTTCTATTCATTTGTGGCACACTTCTGTGGGCTTCAGATTTCTGCAGGCATCTCTACCGATCTTATTTTCACTTAAGCTCATGATTCCTTTCCTTGCAAGGCAAAGTTTTGAGGCTATTTAATGTTAAAAGGAAGTGTCGGATGCTAGGGATCTATACAGACATTTGGGGAGATGGCTTAATGGGAAAAGAGCAAGAGAGTTGGTTCCTGGAACTGTGCTCGATTCTGATTTGGTATTAGTAAATTCTCCAAAAAAATTGTTTGAATAATCACCATGTCTTGCGACAAGCATTTATGAAGCCCTCACAAATCAGTGAGCGAGTCTGTACTTCCAGTTCTTGGTCAATAGACTGGCTCAAATAAAATTTCTCCCTCCCACTCAAAATACAGAGAGAGCCAACGGGGGGGGGGTTGCACGTGAGACAAAGACAGAAGGCAAGAGAAGACTTTCGATTTCCTTTCTTACAACGTCTGTTTTTTGTTTTTTGTCTTTCCCAGTTGGATTCAGGTGCTGTGGGGTTTTGTTTTTTGGTTTTTGGTTTTTTTTTTTTGGTCTGTCCTGTCTATAAATAAATAAATAAATAAATAAATAAATAAATAAATAAATTTTCCATCACTTAACCTTGTGTGGTCTCTGGAAATCAGGATTCTCTTCTCTTACAAAAATGTAGAGATGGCCAAATTTCCACAGCCAGGAGAAAAGGAAAGATTGAGACAATTTTCTCAATAATTGCTTCAATCCTCCCTCCTTGCGCTGGCCTAGGAAGCTTGGCCCGGCAACTGTTAGACAGTTGTGTTGGTCCCTCCTCTTAATACTGTTTCCTCTGCCTGAAATGCTGTTATTCCCAGTACTGCTCCCCCACCCCCTACCACCACCTCGGGTCAGATTCCATCCACTAAGAAACATGTACCCATGACCCCCCTACTTCACTTTCTGGAACACTGTCCAGGCTCCGGTTCTCCCTTCCCAGCAAGTAAACCCCATGATAACAATGGATTTGTGGTGAGGGGGATTTCCACAGCACTAGACGAAAAGAAACTAACCCTCTTTTCCCTCATGTCAGCTCCCAGCAAGAGCTTCATGTTCTACTGATCTCAGTTGGCGTTGCGGCTCTTAGCTCAGTCAGAAATCTGGGTTCCCCGAAAATGACATGGATCGTCCCGCCCTGACTTCACATAGTGTTTCTGTGGTTTGCGTGATGCCTGTTTCTTGCTTGAGTGTAGTAGAACACCTACTTTGGGCTGCGCAGCCTTCTTCCTGTTGTGCTCACACCACCAAGCAAGAGACAATCCAGTTCCCGTGACATTGGCCATGCCCTGGGCACATCAGAAAATACCATCACACTGGGAACTATGATAGGCCAAGGCTTCAGCTTTTAATTTGATTGGATGGGGGAAGGAGGGCGGGTAGCAGGTTGAGAGAGACAGGCAGAGAATCAGACAAAGATGGACTGCTCCCTTATGGAGTCTCAAATGCAGAGCCATGAAGGTTTACAAGCCTGGCTAATGGAGGAGGTGTTGGGGAAGTCCTGTGCATTTGTCAATAAAGCACTGTCTGGCCAATAGGGAATCTAGATATGTGGGACTAGGAGTCCAGGAGGACTCTGGGAAGGAGAAACACAGGAGAGTCGAGATGTAACACCATGGGGTAGGAAGCCCGAAACTTCTCCGGTAAGAGACATACTTAGATTAACAATTATGGGGTAATTACTTAAGTCAGAGCTAGCCAGTAAAAATCAAGCAAGGCCAACAGCTTCATAATTAATATAGCCTCCTGTGTGTTTATTTGGGACTGATGCGACTCTAGAACCAGGCTGGCGGGAAGGCTTCTCTCAAGGAAAAAGCTTCTCTTTACAAGGAGCAAAGTTAACAATAAGTGTAGAGGGGACCAAAGCAGGCAGATAGCACCCATGACCATTCTGTGGGCACGAGGTCTCAAAGACTGCTCTGGGTCTGAGCACGGGCGTCGGAAAAATCAAGACAAAAAAACCAAAACAGTTGCAAGGATGTTTTAACCAGTTAATCTTTGATGGGAACATCTGACTGGAGTGAGGGGGTAGACTGTCTTCTCAGTCCTGTATCTTGACCTTCAGGGGTCATCCATATGGTTTCAGACAGCCTGGGAGCAGATCCATCACAGAAGATGTATAGCCGAGAGACGGAGAGAAACAGACAGATTCTCAGTGACATCACCTGAACTCCTGTTTCCAGCCCGACTTGAACTTTCCAATAATCTAATATAATAAATTATCTTTTGGGCTTGGGCTTGTTTTGAGTTTGGTTTATGTCACTAGCAACTGAAAGAAATCCAACCAGCAGAGTTCTCTAACATGCGGATGTGCTTTCCATTCCCAAGTTAGAGGGAAAAAAATGATATTTCAAATGTGAGACCATGGACTTAGTTTTGAAGATACTCGCAACCATCAGTTTTGGGAAGATGTTGCTGAGCAGTAATTTGGAAGGGGTGAGGCTGCCATAAGAGCTCAGACTCCATTAAAGCAAATGGCTCACTCTTAAATCCAAAGCTAAGCCTTGGTATACATAAGTGCATTCTGAGCCTCTCAGGAGTGATGACCCCATCCTTCTGGGGTTTCCATCAAAGAATGTCACAGCCCTATGGATGCCGCCCAAATGTGCACTTCTAACACGTCAGTTTAGACGTGAGCTGGCATTCTGACTGAACATCTGGGTACATTTCAAGCCACAGTCAAGGTTATGGGGAAGGACGTGAAGTTAATGAGATTTCACTTTGTTTGTATCGTTTAATGTGGATAACCTTAAGAAAAGGCCCCCCAAACCTTGATAATCTAAGAGTCAAAGACCTCCCGCATTTCCAGTTCCCCTGTGATGTATCTCGTCTCTGTTGAAGTGAACTAATACAGATGCCTAAAAAAAGTGTTGTTTGATGTCTGTAAGCACAGTCAGCAATCAATAATTTGAAGTCTGTACCACTTGTACCTTTAAATCCTGGCACGTCATTTTTTATTTCGTTCAATCTGCTTACTGTTGAAGAAAAGGGGTTTTGAGCCTTTGCCACACAGCACATTTACGTGTGAAACAAGGTTCGTTTATATGGCGGAAGTTTATCACTTTGACGTTTGTCTGCAATATTAATTGTGTATATCGATTCCACTTTTTTTTTCAGAAATTGTATGTTTATTATAAATACTGCCACGGATGACCTTAGTTTTGGGGAACTATTCTTCTGCAGAACTTGAAAAGATTTCGGAGACAAGCCATGGATTTTAAATTCAGGAAAGCAACGTATGCTGTAATACTAAATTAAAATTCCGTAATCAGTTGTTAGTCCAAGGACAAAGTCGAGCAGGAAATACATTTTTTAAAAGCTGACTCTTAGCTGTTAGAACAAGAAGAAATGACCTTTACTGAGTAGCCCCTCCAGCTCAGCTTTGTAATGCATTGCTGGTGTTTGACTCTGCCCAGTTATGCAGGCAGCATGGGGAGTTGTCTTAATCATTTCTAAGTATCACTACTGTTCCCGGCTAGGCGTCTTAAGAGCAGCTAGGACAGCTTTCAAAGCCTACTCTACCTTGCCTAAATAGTCTGTCGCCATGCATAAGCTCTCTAGGATAATATTTTTTTTAAAAAATACATCCTCCTTGAGGGGCAGAGACTGGAGGTCGGATAGAGTGAGACATGCCTTCTGGATATGACAGGGCAGCTGTATTTATAGCCTCGAGGCTCCTGTGGTTGCTGCACAAGGCTTGGAGGAGATCAAGCCAATCCGTGTTCCAGTATGGAGGGGACAGGGCTTCATGAGCCCCTAACCCTAACCGAACAGCTATGGATAGTTGGTGGCCCCTGAGGGAAGGGGGGGTCAGTTTTCTTTAAAGGTATGGTGTCTGGTAGATGGCTAAGCCCGCTCTCCCCGTGGATGAACTCCACATCCTGGAGTACATGGGCAACAGAAATTGGACTCTGTGGGTCATAAGGAGAAAAAGACGTGAGGTTTTGGGCGGGAGGTTAGAACGGTGGGGTTGGATCTGCATGAAATTCTCTGCATATTAATAGAGATGTTTTATTTCTTCTTTTTTTAAACCCTTTTCCTTATAGGCTGAGGGTTTGAAATAGTTGCTTAATCTGAGCAATACTCCCTTGTAAGAGACACCTGAATCGTGCCCAGCGGAAAGAGAAAACGGGAGGGTTGTTACCCAGGAGCGCCAACAGGTTCTTGGGAAGGAAGGAAGGACTTCAGATTCTTCACGAGTGGAGGTGAGATGCTCCGAGGCTGTTGATGTGGGCTCTAGGCCGAGTGGGCAGGCTGTCCCTGCGAGAAAGCCGCTTCTGAGAAGGGAAGGGTCCTCAAAGTGGGGTAACTCATTCACTCAGAAGGACGGGTCAATTGCTTTATTTTTGCAGGAGTTAAAGCAAAATGGAGTCGTTTAAGTGTTTGGTTTTTCCTCAAAAGCTTGTTCGGTGAAGGTGTGCGTGGGGGGAGGGGGAGACAGAATTTCAGGGATGAAATCTTCCGTCCCTTTGGAAGATGAGGTCCTAATATGGAAGAATAAAAAACGTGAATGTGTATAATCCAGGACGCTGAAGGATGGCCTAAGTCCCGCAGACATTCACAATGTGCTGTGAGTAGTTTACAAGAGGGAAAGGTGATCTCTGCCTTGGAAATCTGAGAAGACTTGGTAGAGAAAGGGGGTCTCTTAATTGGATCGTGAACGATGGGCACGGACAGACGGGGAGGAAAGAGCGGTAAGCCAAGGGGACAGCATCTGAAAGGCAGGAAAACCCCTCTATTCAGGAAAAACACCATGGCATATGGGATGGGCAGAGCTTGGGAATGGAAGAGAAGACTGGAAACTCCAGACAGGCATCGGGAAGCCACCCAGTCATTCCTGGGTAGGAAAGCTAAGATCCCGAGAACTGGGCCTGGGGCAGACTAGAGGAAGACCTCCAGGAAGAAGGGGCTGGTGGGGTGAGGTAGTGGGAACGGAGGTGGCAGGGGGGGCAGGGGGTAGGGGGGAGCGAAGGGCAGCAACCAGGAAGCGCGGCACACGTAAAAAAATCATCAGGTCTCTGCAGTTGCTTGCCTGAGTGAA
The DNA here is from genome assembly GCF_017639785.1 of Mesocricetus auratus. Lineage (NCBI taxonomy): Eukaryota > Metazoa > Chordata > Mammalia > Rodentia > Cricetidae > Mesocricetus > Mesocricetus auratus. Next base: position 20,430 of record NW_024431480.1, read on the forward strand.
ACAAGAGACAGAAACTAGGGGCAGGGAGGATGGGGCCTGGGTGATGAACTTTGGCGGGAGGTGATGAATTTGACTGCGGACGCGTTGACATCCAGCTTCCAGCTTGAGATAGAGAGCAGACAGCATGGGAATGCGAGTCTGGACCTGGAGAGAGAGGGGGGCGGGGCTTAAAGAAATAGACTTGGGCTTCAGCCACAGGGAGGTGAATGCAGGAGCCGTGAGAATGGATGAGATCACCGAGGAGCTGACGTATGGAGGGAGGGTGGAGGACAAACCCGGAGGGGCAGAAGGAAGGAAAAGGCGAAGGAGCACTCTGGAGGCCGACCAAAGCGCCTGAGAAGTGCGCAGCGACCACAGGGACTCACAGGGTAAAGTGTTGTGACCTGGAGCTTAAAGAGACCTCAGAATGGGCTGGCTGGATCTTTCCCAGGGCTCTGAGAAAGCTAACCGTCATGGCTGACAGCTGCGATCCAGACCGTGCTTAGTCTCGGCTGAGACTAGGTGGGCGAAGGCGTTCATTATCCCCCCTTTCCCCAGACTTGCCTGCCCCCTCTTGTTATTTATAATTTAGGAGTGACATTCATGGATTTTTTTCTTTTCTCACGGAGACTTGTCTTGGTGTCACAGACAAGGACTTTGGAGCCATCTGCCTGTGTTCAAACCCTGACCACTTGTCCTGGGAGAGAAGCGTGGTCGGCAAAGGCTCCACGCTTAGCTTTTCCAGTCTTAGTCTCCTCCATTGTAAAAGGGAACAACGCCCATAATTCCCATGCTGTTAAAACACAGACCAGGGGCAGAGAGGTGACTCAACTGTTAGGAACACCTGTTGCTGCCCATGTGGAGAGGACCTGGGTTTGAGTCTCAGCATCTGTAGTAGGTGGCTCACAGCTGTCTGTGACTCCAGTTCCAGGGAATCTGATAATGTCTTTTGGCCTCCACAGGTATCAGGTATGAGCACGAGTTCCATACATATGCGCAGGCATTCACACAAACACTTAAAAAATAAATACAAGCCGGGCGTTGGTGGCGCATGCCTTTAATCCCAGCACTCGGGAGGCAGAGGTAGGCGGACCTCTGTGAGTTCGAGGCCAGGCTGGACCAACAGCCTCCAAAACAATACAGAGAAACCCTGTCTCGTAAATACCAATAAATAAATAAATACATACAAATTTAAAATCCTTCCTTAGGTTACTTTTTAAAAATTAGTAAGCTGCTTTGCACTCCTTAACTTTTGCTCCTAAGACAGACCTTTTCTTTCTACATTCTCCTATTGGGGTAATATGAGAAACGTTCAAAGATGTTTGTGTGTATGTGAGAGAGTATGTGTGAAAGTGTGAGGGAGTGTATGTGTGTGTGTGCATACGCACACATATATGTATGTGTGCATGTATATATGTACGTGAGACTCTGTATGTGTGTGTATGTGTGTATGAGTATATGAGTATGTGAGACTGTGTGTGTGCATGTATTTATGAGTATATGAGTATGTGAGACTGTGTGTGTGTGCATACATATGTATGTATGTATGTACGTGAGACTGTGTGTGTATGTGTGTGTGCATGTGTGTATGAGTATATGAGTATGTGAGGCTGTGTGTGTGTGTGTGTGTATGTGTCTGTCTGTCTGTCTGTCTGTCTGTCTGATTGCTTCCTACTGCTGTATGTTCTACTATTCCTAGAGCATAGCTAGGACCTCAGGACCATCTAGGAACTAGAAATGAAAGCCAGGGTGTGGTCTACAAAAAGCAACTTGAGAATAGGAGATGACCTTGGGGCATTCGCTCCAACAAAACTGTTTCCAGTAGTATCTGGCCTTGACCTTCATGTCAACATGTCACTACTTCCAGTGAAAAGCTGATCTCGGGAGATAAAAGAGACTAATGCCTTAATGTGCAACCATTCCCAGGGATGTCTGCACAATCTGAAGGCGAATGCTAGGACCCATATCGTAAGATTAAATAGAATGATGCAGAGGGACTGTGTAGCCTGGTGGGTGAACACGGCACACGTCAGTAAGTTGTGGCCATTGGTTGTGTGGCAAACTATTATCAAATGCCTTGACTGGTCATTGATGTTGTTATTAGTATGGTTGAACTCTATAAATTTGTTAATAGTCATCAGTGTTTTTTTTAAAGATTTACTTATTTATTACATATACAATGTTCTGCCTACACACCAGAAGAGGACACCAGATTGAGTTGTAGATGGTTGTGAGCCACCATGTGGTTGCTGGGAATTGAACTCAGGACCTCTCGAAGAGCAGGCAGTGCTCTTAACCTCTGAGCCATCTCTCCAGCCCCAGTCATCAGTGTTTTATATACAAAAATCGGTGGCCAAGTGGGAACTTGTTTGTATTAAAGGAGCAATTGCAACAAGAAAAGGAGCTTCAGCTAGCGTCTTCTGCTTTAGCCTCTGACTTGGGAAGAGTGGCGGTTTGAAAGAAAATGACCTCCAAAGGGAGTGGCACTGTTGGGAGATGTGGCCTTGTTGGAGGAAGTGTGTCACTGTGGAGGTGGGCTTTGAGGGCTCACATACCTTCGAGCTTTGCTCAGTGAGACGGCTTACTTCCTGTTGCCTTTGGATGGAGATGTAGAGTTCTCTACCGCCCTGTCTGCCTGCAAGCCACCATACTCCAAGCCGCCATGCTGCCTGCCCTGAAGATGGTGAACTAAACCTCAGAAACTGTAAGCTGCCACCTCAATTAAATGTTTCCCTTTATAAGAGTCGCCGTGGCCATGGTGTCTCTTCACGGCAATAGAAACCCTAACTAACACAGAAAGTGAATTAGATAAACAAGAGGCTGAGGCAGAGGTGATTAAAAACTGCAGGAGATTCCACTCACGTTCCATCTGTAACAGAGAAAGGGGGACAAGGTGTGGTCCGGTATACAGTTGGGTGCTTTGCCAATGGTCTAATACAAGAAGCTGAGGCTTCTCTATTTGAAAATATTCAGCACTGAACTGCTGGAATGAGAGAGAAGACATCTAAACAAGCAACTGAAAGAGCCTGTCACAAGCCTTGGCTTGTAAGGCTGTGGGACACAGAAGTAGATGGGATCGGTCTGATGTCTGTGGAGACAGGAAAACTTGATGTAACGTCCCATCCCTCCTGAAGGCAGCACAACCTGAGACACTATGAGGGAAATCAGTTCCCTGGTGTACTGGCTTATCAGAGCCATCAGGATCACTTGGTTATCTCTATCTAAGTTCCCATAAAGATCAGGGGCTGGAGGACCGCAGAGGAGGGGCGGATGCTATCTAGGGCCCTAGAAATAAGACAAGCTGTGTGTGAACCCCAGTTCACGGGGCAGATAGAAGTGTGTTCACAGAGGAGTTAATGAAAAGGCTGACCAGCAGGGACCTGGAGGCTGCTGTGGCTTTGCTGAGCCCTTAGGTGGGACAAGACCTTTACAAAGTGAGAAGGGCTTTCACAGGTCTCAGTGACTTGGAGCAGCGTGTACAGTGTGTCTGTGAAGTGAGAGAGCAACCTAGAGGAGAGAAGGAAAAGACAGGGCACAGGAAGAGCTCAGTCTGGGTCACTGGAAGACAAATGTGACAAGACTTGTGTGGAGCTGGAGTTCTTAGGGGACAACTGACAGAATCCAAATGGTGTTAAGGGTCTTCTGGATGGCTTCAAAGCCTGAGGGGCAGTTTACAGAAGACACCCGTGTGGAACAATACAGATGAAGAAGATGGAGACTGTCCCAGGGGTGGGTAATTATCCCATCACACTAGGGAGAGCACATTTCCCTATAGCAAAAGGTTCGGCTAGGGGTGGAGATCATTTGCCTAACAAGGAACTCCCCGACAGCCAGGTATGGTGGATGTAGCTACAGCGCCTATCCAGGGCTTCCCTGACCCGGGGAGTGGTAGGCACAGCAGGGGAAAGCAGGGTCGCATTCACCTCTGGCCATGAGTAGGTCTGAGCAGATGAAGTCATGCTGAGTTTATCAGTGTTAGAGAAATGTAGAAAGTTTCTATGAAGAGCTCCAGGATAGGAAATGCAATGGCTCAGAGAAAGTGACTGAGGGTTAATGAGAGCTAATAAGTGAGAGCCTCGTATCCATGCTTTGTGCCCAACCTTGGTCTGTGGAGGAAGCAACTGATGCAAACGGATAGAGCCCTCTGTGCTGCATTAGACCTTGCTCGTGTTTGATTCTGGTATCTTCTGAATTGTGAACCTCTGGGGTCACCTGACACTTCTGCTAACAGGTGGCAACAGACTTTCAGGGTGCCTCACCAAGGTTATCGGGGTTTTCTTTTCAGCCCCACTATTTACTATGGGATGGTGGCTCGGGATGTTGCCTTGTCTTGCCCATCCTTTGCAAAAGGTTTTGCTTTACAGTTGAAAAAAATGCTAACCTCTGTTTTGCACATTTGGAAAGCCATTGAAGGGACACCAAGAACAATGGTACTTCCACGTACCTTACAACCCTACTGGGACTGGGTTAATTGGAAGGGAAGATGGGTTATTGAAACAACAGATAGAGAGTTTAAGTCCAAAAAGTACCCTAAATGGGTGAAAAAATGACACTTCCAGATGCCATAAAGTTATCGAATGAAAACATCACTGTCAGTAGTGGGCTCTCGTCCTGTGAGTTGTTGGCTAGGGAAGTCCCCAAGGCCCCACAAACCACAAAGGCTATTGCAACTGCTGTTAGTTTTATGCCAGAGATACAGAATAAGACCACAGGACATGGAGAAACTCAGCTGGGATTTAGAGTGGAAAGGCTTCCTCTATTTTCTCTCTCAAAGACCCATACCTTTCTTATCAATGTGTCAGGATTACCTTCGTGGCATCTTCGGACTCTGGTAAAAGTGGACTCATTGCTTAATGTGGAAACCAAGAAATCCATGCTGATATTTCATCAATAATCCAAGGAGGAATTAATAACTGCCTTCCCGTGTAGCTCAGGTATCTAGAGATAGGTGCATTAACTATTGAGAGATAATTTGACTTCCATGGGGAACAGCGTACAAGAAAATAATTAATATTTACAGGTGGCATAAGTGGGTTTGGGAGAACAATAAAGTTAAAAGAATGATGAGTTCCTACAAACTTTCAGCTCCTAGCAACTCTGCCTGACTCATTGCAGGTGAATGGAGTAGATAAATGACCAGTGGTATATTTACACCTAATAAGGTTTGAGAATACAGAATGCACTTAACATACATGTTGGAGGAAGTATTGATGAAGAACCCTTGTCTTAGGTACTCAACTGAGCTATGGCTCTCACCTGTAATCATCATGCTGATAAATGTGCTCACAGCAGTTCTAACACCTTAGCGGTCCCATTGCTGTTGGAATCTGCTCTCCTGGCTTTCCCAGATAAGGGGCACAAACTCCCTTCACCTCGTCAACTCCTTCCTACTCAAGCCCTCAGATCAGCTAGGCTTTGCCAGAGTGCTTTCTCCACCACGTGCCAATGTCTGATCAGAATCCACCTGTGTCAGAGCCACTTGGCTTGTCAAATAGTGGGAACTGACTCTGCTCTTACACATGTAGCAGCGTCATGCAGAGTAGCCAAAGGGTGGCCAAAACCCAAGTGAAAAGTGGCAAATATGTCTTCTTAATCAGTAGTCTGAAGGAGGAAGAACATCCTGATACAAGATAGACTATGGAGGGGTGTTACCTGGAGAAGATACAGAGTGCTACATGACTCAGGAATCTACTTAATGAGGCTCAACTCAAAGCTGATTAAAATGTAACATGTTGTGAATCATGCCTTGCAGCAATTTAACAAAGTGAAAACTCCTGGTTCCTACCTTGGCTCACTCAACCAGGAAACGGAGAGAGGACAAAGAGATTGGCAGGTAAGGATACAAGGAGGAAACACACTTTCTCCAGGTGAATAGAATATACTACAAAAATGGAAAGACATTAGTGCAGCCCACATTAACCTCCCCTGCATCCTACTTCCACGGCAATTGTCTTAGCTTGGGTTTCTATTGCTTTGAAGAGACACCACGACCACGGCAACTCTTATAAGGAAAACATTTAATTGGGGAGGCTTGCTTATAGTTTCTGAGGTTCAGTCCATTATCTTCATGGCAGGGAGCATGACAGCATGCAGGCAGACATGGTGCTGGAGCTGACAGTCCTGAAGTCTTGATTCAGAGGCAGCAGGAAGTCAACTGACTGTCACATTGAGGGAAGCTTGAGCAGAAGATACCTCAAAGCCCGCCCCCTGACGGTGACACACTTCCTACAGCAAGGCCACACCTCCTAATAGTGCCACTCTCTTTGGGGGCCATTTTCTTTTCAAACCACCACAGGAATCAACACCCTCACATTATAGCCACTGGGCTTGACTGAAGCTCCTGAACGCAAGGCTATGGGCTGTTTTATCAATATTGCATTTTCAGTATTTAGCAAAACATTTGCTTCAGGTCTGCATTCACTATATATATATATATATATATATATATATATATATATATATATATATGTGCTTGAACAAGAACATGGTATTTCTTATTGTAAAAGAGTTGTCTTAAATGGTTAATATGATGAAGATCTGAGATGATGCACATTGAGACCTCTGCACAGTTTCTGAGTCGGAGTGGAGGTCAAGTCCTTGGAACTTTATTACCACTGGGAGGAGTTGTTGAGTTGTCCAAGGTCTGGGCCAAGAGTTACAAACTCAGATGCCTTCTACCTCTACTAAGTGATGGTTTCAATGGCCACCTCACACAAACTGGCATGACCTAGAAGGGGCCTTACCTGAAGAACTATCCCGATTGATGTAACTGATGCGAGAAGCCTCACCCCAGCTGTGGTCAGAGCTCCCTGGTAGCACACTGGTCTTTTGTTTATGTTGGCCTTCCCTCTTGCCTCTGAGCTGGCTTTTCCTGTTGCTGCTGCTGCTCCATCACTTAGGATTCTGCCATGGGTGGAGGACCAGCTGCTCTCCAGCACCCACCCATGTTTCAGACTGCAGACTGGGACAACTGAGGCACGGCACCTTGGGGACCAAGCAAGCACTGGACTGTCAGCCTCCCTAATGAGAGACAAGTACTGTGGGGATGCTCTGACTGCTGGAGCACCAACCCCAAGGACCAAGCAACTATCCAGCTGTCAGCTGATAGACTGGGATCCAGCCGTTGTTCCTGTCTAAGTCAGATGACTGTATGTAAGCATGCATGCATGTATGTTCATTCCCTTGGTTCTGCTCCTTGAGTGAACCCTAACTAATATAGCCACCTAGCAGGCAACGTGAGTGCCTTCAGCATGCTAGTCTCGTATTGCCCAACACATGAAGTGTGAGGAACCAGATGGGTTAGAAATTGTACATGCACCGTGACTGAGTCCTGTTGGTGCCGTGTGACTGCTCGCACTCAAAGTGATCAGCTTCATGGATTGTCCAAGAGAAGCTTAGAAATAAGGAATATTTTTTGAAACAGGGTCTCTCTATTACTTAGCTCTGGTTGTCCTAGAACTTGCTCTGTAGACCAGGCTAGTCTTGAACTCCCAGAGATCCACCTGCCTCTGACTCCAGTACTGGAGTGTGTGTCACCAGAGCTGGCTTCATCTGAATATTTCTAATGATGCACGTTGCCTACTTAGAGGTTTATAAAGTTAAATACATGCCAAATTGAAACCAAAGCACCTTTTTGGGGGGGGGTTGGTGTTTATGGACTTCAAGTTTACATCTGTCAATCCATCCCAAGGCTCGGGCCGTGCCAGGTCCCCAGACAGACCTCCCTTCTTCTGGACACAGAGACAGTGTCTTCTACCTCAATGGGTACAACTGTACTTGTGGATCTAGTTCAAACCCATCAGAGTGCAGGAAGAAAGGGTAATGTCCTAGCCTTATAATTAGCCTGCTGTGAACACAGCTCAGGGTTGTGGCTGGCCAGAACAGACGTTTGTGAGCGCCCACAGGGGTGCTGTCGTGACCACAGACCCACCGGGTAGGACAGTAGTGCGGGAGCGGTGGTAATGGATGCTCATTTTGAGTGGGTTTCCTGGTGGTTTCTTGGCGAGGGACTTTTTGCTGTTGGTTTCCTACCTACACTGGGAAGGACAGAATCATTTCCCACAGCTAGGGGGCTCTAGTGGTCCACCTTTCGGGCACAAACGGATTCCCGTATCATTTCCAATCTAGAAGTGAATGACTTTCTCTTCCACTGTTAACCTATAAATATGAATACTTTAATAGAATAGAAATACCTTAATTCATATGCAAAACGACTGATACTCCTTGCCAACTTATTTTCTTTATTTCACCGGCTTTCTTCTTCTTGAACTTTGATTTTATGTGGGCAATGTTTAGAAAACATCGGAATTAGAAAATAAATATATGTTTATGTAGGCAATGACTACCATGCCAAGTTAGCATAGCATGCATTTAAGTTGGTATTCTCTGACCTGAATCTCATCCAGCATATCGAGGGGGAGACTATATGCGTCGATATTGATAGATAACAGCAACAATAACAACAACCAACCACAGCCCTCATCCACCAACTGGAGGTAAAACAACAGCTGGAGAGTCTGAACAGCCAGATAGAGCAAGTGTCTATAGAAACAATGGAGTTGCAAGATTGTCTCATTTTCATCACTTAAAGATTCCATGACAATATGTATTAATTGTTTTCAATTCCTTGGTGACCATCTTAGTTCCACAATTTTATCCTTAGTTTATTTAATCTAAGGTCTGAGCATCTGTATTTCTACACATTTAGTATGTCCCTTTGTCCAACCCATTAGATCTAAATGCAAAATACAAAAATCATTGGAACTGGGGTAAGAGTCAGATTATCAGATTTCTCACTATGTAAGAACAACATCCTGTCATAGACAGTGGTACTGGACATCAAAGTATCGCCGGTACAATAAGTTCAGTATCTTACAATGAGTACAATTTTGCAAGGTGATACTGACATTGTTTATCCAGGCTTATAGAGTCCATCAGAAAGAAGTTGGGCATGTCCCTCATTGGAGATAAGCATCTGTCCATGGTTCCCCAGTCTAGTGAAGAAATGGATTAAAACCTTGCTGAAGGTAAGCAACAATGGGAATCAAAGAATTTGATTGATATCACTGAGTCTTTAATTTTCTTAATCCACAGTTATCATAAAAGATTTTGAACTGTTTCTCCACAGACTCAATTTTCTGATATTAAGTAATGTTGCATCAGAAAATATTGATAGATTCAGGCCAAATTTCAGAGCTTTGGCAAAAATATGATTTAGAGAATGAGTGTCTACATTGTTGTCCCGCGCTACCGTCTCGCCAGCAAGAACGACGCAGAACACTCGGATCCTTCTGCAGTAAAGCTTTAATGCATCTTGAGAGATAGATGATCAGCTTCTTAGAGGGAGACCCCAAGCTAAGAAACCCAGCCCCTTATATAAGCCTAGGAGCTCCGAGTGAGATGTGTAGAGCCGGGATTGGTGGTTTGCACATCACCCCAGATGACGTCACGGGAGAGGCACAGTTTAAACGGTTAACTCCAACTGACAGCGACAGTTAACTCCAACTGACAGCGACAGTTAACTCCAACTGACAGCGACAGTTAACTCCAACTGACAGCGACAGTTAACTCCAACTGACAGCGACAGTTAACTCCAACTGACAGTGGATGTCAGCGCCATCTTCTAACGGCAATAGCGATAGCGAGGGCGGCTCCTCACATCTCCCCCTATTCATTTATTTTTGAAGCAATAGGACACCCACAACTTTGGAGTGGAGATAGAGGTCAAATCCCCATGTGCAAATTCGGAACATGTACAAAGCTCCTCTCCAGGGTCTTATCCCCAGAGGAAGTCCTGACCAGTCCGATGTCTTTTTTCTGGGGGAAGGAGATCATGACATAGAACCTTCATGCAAGATGACTTATCTCCCAGGAGAAAGTCGTTATACCGCAGACCTCTCCTGTGCAGTGCTTAGCCTTGCAACTCCTTGGGCTGCTGAAGCCTACCCACTCTATCCCGTGCAATGAGACTAGCCTCGTGGGGTGCAAGAGCTGGGAGGCCAGCGACCTATTGCTTTAACATGGTTAACCAAATGTCAGGGGATGCTCCGTGTTCTAAGGCAGCAAGTGCTTGTGCCACCACCACTTTCTCCTTTTGTTTGGGCTCTGAGCGTACACACCATCCAAAGCATCAACACTATTCCACAGCAGAGAACTAGGCTAAATGATCCTACCCCCACCCATTCCTTAAAATAAGAAAATGCAGATGAAATCCAGGGGAGAGGTCTTCCATCAGAGAAAGATCCAGATGCGTCGAATTCACTTGCAGGATCGCCATTCTCAACTCACGGAGTGTCTGCTCAAACTCAAAAGTCCAATTCTGTAATAAATGTTGAGACAGAGCTTTTGACAGGTTAGCTGCTCTTGTAAAATTCTCATATTGTACTAAGTGACACAAAGGCCAGGCAACTTTGTTCACATCCCAATTTGGCCATCTGCCACAATATATCCAATTGTTCCTGAACCAAATTAATCTGTTGGTTTACCAACATCAGGCCTCCTTGTATCTGAGAATTGGCAGTGGCCTGTTTATCTAGGACCATGGTCACAGTGGCCTATAGTTCATTAATGGTTTGAGTTGTCTGCACAGTGGCAGAAAGTGCAAGGGCCGAGGCGGTAACCGAAGCAGTAACCGCGGCGGTGGCTATCAGGCCCACAATAATAGCAGAGATCCCAAAAATCTCGCTTTTCCCTAAACAAACTCAAATTACTTGGCGCCTCAACAGGAGCTGGAATAAATCGAGGCATGCGCATTACCAAAGCAAAAGGGTGCTTAATAGCATCCCAGCATAATGCATAAAAACAATTCTAAGCAGAACAATTTATTTCTTTCTGATTCTTACCTAAGGTATCATTACTCACAACCCAAATAAAGGGCAGCTGAATAATTAGTTCTCTTAAAAGGGGTATACTTAACATTGGAGGAGGACCAATCAGATGATCCAGAGCTCTGTCCCTCACTCAGACTGTTGCCTAATGCCCCTTTCCAATCAAAAGTAATCTGTCCCTTCTCACTATCATAGGAGAAAGATCAGTACAGCTTCCATTAATTCAAAAGGATTAGCATTAGATCTTTCTGGATCCATATGAATAAAATTATCCTTTAATGAAGAAATCACAGTAAAGCACAAGCTTCCTACTAATGACAAGGTTCTCTCATCCTGAAAACTCTGTATCTGAGGATCTAAAGGCAAAAAGGCAAGCCCCAACTCTCTATTATTTGTGAAAAATCTAGGGAACACCTGGGCATTCTGCATCACTGGCATCGGTAGGGGAAGGTAGACATGATGGCCCACCGTAACTCTCCCATCATACTAGGAACCATCATCCCGAGTAGGAGAGTCTTCATCACCCACTTGGCCTCCATCCTTCTTATTCTGGAGTTGTGAAGGAGCTCTTCGAGTGAGTCTTTCAGGGATCCACAGGGGGTTTTCTTCCTCCTGTGGAAAAACACACACAGCTCCCCTGGATCTTATAAGAATAGGATCCGGGCCTTTCCAGAGATCAGTCAAGACATCTTTCCATTTTACCATTTCTTTTGGCCTATCAGGCTCTAAACTGTGGCGATCAGCCGCAGTGTGGCCTTGGGCATCACAGTTCAAGAAATTAAGGGTAAAAAGTGCCATGGATACAGCAACTCTTGGTACCGAGGGTAGAACATCCTCAATACTCCCCTTTTGTTTAATCAGATATGATTTGAGTGTACGATGGGCACGTTCCACAATGCCCTGTCCTTGAGGGTTATAAGGTAGGCCAGTTAGATGGGTAACATCCATTTGCCGACAAAACTGTCGGAATTTTTGAGAGGTATATGCTGGTCCATTGTCTGTTTTTAAAATTCTGGGTTTTCCCCAAGCACTCCAGGCCTCAAGGCAATGTTGAATCACATATGAGGCCTTTTCCCCTGTTAGGGGTGTGGCAAACATTACGCCAGAACAGGTGTCAACAGAAACATGAACATATTGAAGCCTTCCAAAAGAGGGAATATGAGTAACATCCATCTGCCACATCTGCAATGGTCTAATGCCACGTGGGTTTATTCCCATGTGGGGAGTAGGTAAGAATTCGCAGCAATTCTGGCATTGAGTAACAATTTCCCTAGCCTCTTTCCTGGATAGAGCAAAACGACGGCGCAAGGTCTCAGCCGTCACATGAAAGCGCTTATGGAATTCTTTTGCTGCTTGTGCATGGGTAGACAAGGCAGCGGCCACCAGCTTTGTAGCCTTGTCCGCTAAGTCATTCCCTAAGGACATGGGACCTGGGAGTCCAGAATGTGCTCGGACATGGGTAATGAAAACAGGAAATCTCCTATTTAACAAGGCAGCTTGTATCTTCTGAAAGATGTTAGCAACTCTGCTGGAGGATCTTATTATTCCAGCTATCTCAAGGAGATTAACTGCATTAACCACATAAGAGGAATCTGATACAATATTGAGGGGTCCTGGAAAAGCCTCAAGAACCTCCAGTACTATCAGACATTCTACAACTTGAGGTGAAGTTTCATTATATTGTTTAGATATAACCCTATCCTTGACCACATAAGCTCCCATACCAGTTTTTGATCCATCAGTGTACACCACAGTCCCATCTGGGAGTGGGTCTTTAGCTGTCACTTGTGGAAACACTATAGCCTGGTTTAGGGCAAACTGTAAAATTGGATGCTTTGGAAAATGATTATCAATTTGTCCTGAAAAGGAAGTAACTAAAACTGCCCAATCACTAGATGTGGCTGCCAAGGTCTGAACTTGTGCAGCAGTATAAGGCACAATCAAGGAATCAGGATCCCTGCCAAAATGTGTAACAGCTGCTTTTATTCCGCGAGCGCGAGCTGTGCAACAGCATCAGGGTACCAGTCAATAATCTTAGCAGGGGAAGCATTTGGATGAATCCAAAGTAATGGTCCATGTTGCCACAGGACTGCAGTTGGCAATTGAGCTGTCTTAAAAACACACAGATTAAAAGGTAGTGACTCCTCAATTCGTTGTAATTGTGCTTCCTGTAAGGCCTCTTCCACCATCTGTAAGGCTCGGTGGGCGGCAGGGGTAAATTTTCTGGGTGAGGAGATATGAGGCTCACCCTCCAGGAGATCGAAGAGGGGTTTTAGATCAGCAGATGGAATTTTTAAAAAGGGCCTCAACCAATTTATATCTCCCAGAAGTTTCTGAAAATCATTTAATGTTTGTAAGTGGTCTTTGCGAATTTCTATTTTCTGAGGAACTATATTTTTGGGAGTAATCTTTGAGCCCAAAAAGAGGCCTGTATCTGCAATTTGAACCTTTTCTGAGGCAATCTCTAATCCCCACTGTTTTAATTCAGCCACCAGCATGGGAAAAGCCTTTTGTAAAACATCTAACTCTTTGTGACAAATAAGAATATCGTCCATATAATGGATAACGATTAAAGATGTAAATTGCTTCCTAATTGGCTCCAAAGCCTCCTGCACATATAGCTGACATATTGTTGGGCTATTGGCCATGCCTTGCGGCAGTACCTTCCACTGAAATCTCTTGTCTGGTTCCATATGATTAAGAGAAGGGATAGTGAAGGCAAACCTTGGTCTATCCCGTGGGTAAAGTGGAATAGAGAAGAAACAATCCTTAATATCTATAATAATAAGCTTCCAATCTTGAGGAAGTGCAGAAAGCAAAGGAAGGCCTCTTTGAACAGGGCCAAAAAGATGCATCTGATTGTTAATGGCCCGCAGGTCGTGGAGTAATCTCCACTTCCCAGATTTCTTCTTAATAACAAAAATTGGTGTATTCCATGGGGAGGTAGAAGGCTCTAGATGCCCCAGCCGTTCCTGTTCTTGCACTAATCTTGTGACAGCCTCTAATTTTTCAGAGGATAGAGGCCATTGAGAGACCCATAACGGCTCCTCTGTTTTCCATGGTATGGGTCGTGAAGCCTCAACGGCCCCTAAATAAAACCCAGTCCTTTTCTACCCCGATTTCCGTGTTGTGTAATGGGTTTTATTCTGCCTTGTTCTTGCCTACCCAAGCCTCTACCATTTGTATACCCCATCTTTGCCATAATGGCTGATGCCTGGGGGAGTATTCATTAGTTAGGGTCATGCCCATGGCTTGTAACACATCTCGTCCCCATAAATTTACAGGGAGTGGCAACACATAGGGGGTAAAACATCCCTGTTTGCCTTCAGCATTCCGCCAGGTTAAGGCTGAGGCACTGATGGCAGGAGAGGACTGGTATCCAAGACCTTGTAGAGAATGAGATGAAACAACAGTGGGCCAAGACTTCGGCCACCAATGGAGTGAAATAATGCTTTTGTCTGCTCCCGAATCCATTATCCCTTCAAATTCTTTTCCATTAATTAACAATTTTATTGTAGGTCTCTCATTTAGGGGTATAGCCAGATAGGCTGAATCACTTCCAGAAGATCCCATAGCCCTTTTTTGTAAAGTGTAGGTTTCTCCATCCCCGAGGGAGGGCAGCAACACCAGTTGTGCAATTCTATCTCCCTGCTTTATAGAAAATACACCCCGAGGGCTAGAACAGAGAACTTGAATCTCCTCTTTATGATATGGGTCAACAATCCCAGGATATATAATGAGTCCCTGTAAAGTTAAGGAGCCACGGCCCAGAATAAGCCCAATGGTGGCAGGGGGCAAAGGTCCAGGGAATGGACTGGGACCGGTTGAACATTCATTTGGGGCATGAGTAAGAAGTCGGAGGCGGCACGCAAGTCCATTCCGGAGGTTCCTCGGAAACCTCTACTTCCTCTTGATTGCTTTTCTGAAATTGGTTCCCATATTTCTGAGGGCCCTGGGACCATGGGCCCCGTGACCCGTTTTTTGATTGGGGTACCTTGGATTCTTCAATAGGGGGCAGAAGCCTCCCTTTTACATCCCGGACTGACCTGCATTCGCTAGCCCTATGATAACCTTTACCACAACGATAGCAAAGCTTCGATTCTCTTGTTCTTTCAGGGGCTTGACAATCTTTCTTAAGGTGCCCCATTCTCCCACAATTAAAACAAGCTTTTCGATTAGATAAATCTCTATACCTGTGCGTTTGTAAAATGGCGGCAGCTAGTCCTGCATTGGTTAGGGGTCCCCCAGCTCCCTGCACACTCTGAGCCAATCTTGTAAACCTTTGCTTTTGCGAGGGCGATAGCCGCTCGACATTCCTGGGTTGCTTGTTCATAGACAAGTTGCTCAATCAGGGGCATAGCTTGTTCTGAATCACCAAAGATGCGACTGGCGGCCTCTGTCATTCTGGCCACAAAGTCTGAAAATGGCTCTTGGGGTCCTTGGACAATCTTTGTAAGGTGTCCACTGGACTCTCCCCTTTTGTGAGGGCCTTCCATGCTTTAATAGCGGCGGCCGACACCTGACCATAGACGCCCCAGATGTAGTTGGTTTGATTAAGGGCATGTTGACCCTGACCTGTCAGCATTTCAAATGTCCACTGCCTCTGATTCTCATCTTCAGCCGTGGCATTAACTCTAGCTTGTGCCTGGGCTGCATCATACCAGAGAGCCTTCCATTCCATGTATTGTCCCATGTTGGGAAGCACTGCTTTCACTGTCGTTTGCCAGTCAGTGGGAGTCATGGCAAAATTAGCAAGCCTTTCCACCTGTAATGTGGTAAAGTTAGCATTGACCCCATAATTACTGAACGGATTCGGCCAATTCTTTAATTTGATTGTAATCTACGGGGTATGTACTCTTCCGCCTTCCACATTCTCGAATACTGGAAAAGCCATTTGTATTTTTCTCCGTTCCTCTAAAGGTAAAAAGGAGTCAGTACCAGTATTCAGCCGAAGCTCATATGGCGGAGGCGCTGAGAGGCGTGAGCCCGCCGGATTTATAGGCGGTGGCCTCACATTCATTTTTGTTTTCAGTGGCCGGTGTCTATCAGGGTGATATCTTTTTCCTCATACCGTGCCACCTCCTCCTCTAGACCACCTTCTTCGCTAGAATCCAGAGTGTCAGAATCAGAATTATCTAGCTCCAAGGCTTCTAGCTCTACTGCAGGGTATAGACTAGATTCTGGCTTTTTCTTTTTCTTAGATTTGTTAAGGGGTGAATGATAACTCCCTT
>NW_024431481.1:0-1448 GCF_017639785.1 Mesocricetus auratus
CAACGCATTGTTTGTTCCACAGGTGCTGAGGATGGAATCTGGTAATTATGTCAACATGATTCAGACAAATCCTGGGGTGGCCTTGGCTTGCTTATGCTCATAATTTATCAGTCCAAACATAGATTCTTACACAGAGTTGTATCATTAGTTTTCAAGGAATTACACACTTATTCTTTCACAAGGATTTAGACACATAGTTTGACACACAGTGCTATTTCGTTAGTTTTAAAGAAGGTAATAATGTAGTTTCTCAAACAGAGTTATTTCATTAGTTTCCAAGAAGTTATGTGTGTATTTTCTTACTCTGTGTTGTATCATTTGTTCTCAAGAAGTTACGAACATAGATTCTCACACAGAGTTGTATCGTTGGTTTTCAAGAAGTTACACACATAGTTTCTCATGCAGTGTAGTATCGTTTGTTGTCAAGAACATAAGCGTGAGGTTTCTAACACTTGTTGTATTCTTGGGATTCAAAAACCTACACGTGTAGATTCTCACAAAGTGTTGCATCGTAAAATTTCAATAAGATACATGTGTAGCTTCTCACCAAGTGTTGTATCATTTGTTTTTAGGAATTTACTAATGTGGTTACTTACACAGAGTTATTTCATTAGTTTTCAAGAAGTTATGCCTGCAGTTTCAATCTCAGTGTTTTATCGATAGTTTTCCAGAAGAAACAAATGTAGATACTCACACAGTATTGTATCATTAGTTTTCAAGAAGTTAAACATGTAGTTTCTCAAACAATGTTGTATCGTTCGTTTAGAAGTTTCACGTGTAGAATCTCACACAGTGTTGTATCATTAATTTTCCATAAGACACACGTGAAGATTCACAGAAAGTGTTGTATCATTAGTTTTCAAGAAGTTATGAATATAGATTCTCACACAGGGTTGTATCATTAGTTTTCAATAAGTTACACTTGTAGGTTCTCACACAGTGTTGTATCGTTAGTTTTCAATAAGTTAAACACATAGTTTCCCACACAGTGTTGTGTGTTTTGGTTTCAAGAAGTTACACGTGTAGTTTCTCACACAGTTTGTATCATTAGTTTTCAAGAACTTACACATATTGTATCTCACAAAGTATATTGTGTTTTGTTTTCAAGAAATTACACTTAGTAGATTCTCACACAGTTTTGTTTCGTTAATTTTCAAGAAGTTAACAATGTAGTTTCTCGCCCAGTACTGTGTGGTTTGTTTTCAAGAAGTTACAATTGTAGATTCTCACAAAGTGTTGTATCGTTAGTTTTCAAGAAGTTAAACACGTAGTTTCTCAGGCAGTTTTGTATTGTTTGTCTTCAAGATGTTACACATGTAAATCTCACAGTGTTGTATCGTTAGTTTTCAAGAAGTTACTAATGTATTTTCGCAAACAGAGTTATTTAATTAGTTTCCAAGAAGTTATGCATGTAGTTTTGTTCTCACTGTTGTATTGTTAGTTTTCGT
>NW_024431482.1:0-1531 GCF_017639785.1 Mesocricetus auratus
AAACCACCACCATCACAAACACCCCAATATAGCATGAATTAATAGATATTCTTCCTGATATTTCAATTATCAATGGCCTCAATTCCCCAAAGAACAGACAAAGAATAACCTTTTGGATTAAAAAAAACAAGATTCATCTATCCACTCTATACAAGAAAAACACTTCAATGTCAAGGATAAATATTACCTCAAGAATAGGACAGGAAGCATGTTTTTCAAGCAAAAGGCACTAAGAAGCAAGGTGATGTAGACATACAAGATAGAGTTCAAACAAAAATTAATCAAATGAGATATGGATGGAGACTCCTTATTCTTAAAAGGAAATCACCACCAACATAACAGTTCAATTCTTAAAATCCATATCCCAAATACAAGAATTCCCACTTATTAAAAAAACATTTTAAAAGAAAATCACACATTAACTCTCACACAGAGATTGATCATGGTATATTTCATCACCTTACTCTCACCAAGAGACAGATTTTTCAGACAAATCTAAGCAGAATTATTAGAGATAGTGTACTATATAAACAAAATGTACACAATATATAATACAAAAAATTCCAGTCAAAAATAAATACATCAAATAAAAATTTGGTGACATACTTGACACAAATACAAGATTCAATAGCTACAATAAAATAGAAATAACTCCCTGTATCCTATCAAACATCTAAGTATGATAGCTGTATATATGGTATAAAAATATTTACATAAAATTAGTATAAGATTATGAAATCATGGAACTTGAATATCTGTCTACAGAAAGAAATGGACAAGGAAGAAATAAAGAAGCAAATTAAAGATACTCTAGAATTCACTTAAAATGTATATAGAACATACCAAACATAGGACCCAATATATAATACAAAAAATTACAGTGTATATAGAAAATGAATATAGAACATATCGAACTTAGGACCTAATATATAATACAAAAAATTCCTGTCAAAAATTATATATGGTATAAAAATATTTATATAAAAATAGTATAAGATTACAAAATCATGGAAATTGAATAACTCTCTACTGAAAGAAGTGGACAAGGAAGAAATAAAGAATCAAATCAAAGACACTCTAGAATTCACTAAAAATGTATATAGAACATACCCAACTTAGGGGACATAGGAAGAGTGGTGATATGCAGATACTACAATAGCATTGTGTGCCTACATAAAAAAATTAACAGTGCACATGAAAGCTCTAGAACAAATGGAAGTAAGCATAGCAGAGAGAAGTAGACAGGAGGAAATTATCACAATGATGCTAAAATTAACAAAACCTTGACAATCACTGAAACACAGGGAAAAGACAGATAAACACTTATTCAAAAGCAACACATACAATAAAAACCCAGAGAAAGATATTGGTTTTCAAGCTGAAGATCAGAAAAGCAAAGCAGCCAAGACAGAGTTAAATCCTAATACTATCAAGGTGAAATTAAATGCCAACTCTACGCATCCTCAAGGAAAATGCTTTCCCTGAATCCTCAGAGGCAAATGCTCTAAGATCCTGCCTCCTCCCTCCTTAC
>NW_024431483.1:0-7148 GCF_017639785.1 Mesocricetus auratus
TGTCCCGCGCTACCGTCTTGCCAGCAAGAACGACGCAGGACACTCGGATCCTTCTGCAGTAAAGCTTTAATACATCTTGAGAGATAGATGATCAGCTTCTGAGAGGGAGACCCCAAGCTAAGAAACCCAGCCCCTTATATAAGCCTAGGAGCTCCGAGTGAGACATGTAGAGCCGGGATTGGTGGTTTGCTCATCACCCCAGATGACGCCACGGGAGAGGCACAGCTTAAACGGTGAACTCCAACTGACAGCGGATGTCAGCGCCATCTTCTAATGGTGATAGCGATAGCGAGGGCAGCTCCTCACATCTACCCCTATTCATTTATTTTTGAAGCCATAGGACACCCACAACTTTGGAGTGGAGATAGAGGTCAAATCCCCATGTGCAAATTTGGAACATGTACAAAGCTCCTCTCCAGGGTCTTATCCCCAGAGGGAGCCCTGACCAGTCCCGATGTCGTTTTTCTGGGGGAAGGAGATCATGACATAGAACCTTCATGCAAGATGACTTATCTCCCAGGAGAAAGTCTTTATACCGCAGACCTCTCCTGTGCAGTGCTTAGCCTTGCAACTCCTTGGGCTGCTGAAGCCTACCCACTCTATCCAGTGCAATGAGAGTAGCCTCATGGGGTGCAAGAGCCGGGAGGCCAGCGACCTATTGCTTTAACATGGTTAACCAAATGTCAGTGGAGGCTCTGTGTTCTAAGGCAGCAAGTGCTTGTGCCACCATCACTTTGTCTCTTTTGTTTGGGCTCTGAGCTTACACACCATCCAAAGCATCAACACTATTCCACAGCAGAGAACTAGGCTAAATGATCCCACCCCCACCCATTCCTTAAAATAAGAAAATGCAGATGAAATCCAGGAGGAGAGGCCTTCCATCAGAGAAAGATCCAGACGCGTCAAATTCACTTGCAGGATCGCCACTCTCAACTCACGGAGTGTCTGCTCAAACTCAAAAGTCCAATTCTGTAATAAATGTTGAGACAGAGCTTTTGACAGGTTAGCGGCTCTTGTAAAATTCTCATATTGTACTGAAGTGAACACAAAGGCCAGGCAACTTTTGTTCACATCCCAATTGGGCCATCTGCACCAATATATACAATTGTTCCTGAACCAAATTAATCTGTTGGTTTACCAACATCAGGCCTCCTTGTATCTGAGAATTGGCAGTGGCCTGTTTATCTAGGGCCATGGTCACAGTGGCCGATAGTTCATTAATGGTTTGACTTGTCTGCACAGTGGCGGAAAGTGCAAGGGCCGAGGCGGTAACCGAAGCAGTAACCGCGGCGGCGGCTATCAGGCCCACAATAATAGCAGAGATCCCCAAAATCTCGCTTTTCCCTAAACAAACTCAAACTACTTGGCACCTCAACAGGAACTGGAACAAATCGAGGCATGCGCATTACGAAAGCTAAAGGGTGCTTAATAGCATCCCAGCATAATGCATAAAAACAATTCTAAGCAGAGCAATTTATTTCTTTCTGATTCTTACCTAAGTTATCATTACTCACAACCAAATAAAGGGCGGCCAAACGCAAACTGGAGCAGCTGAATAATTAGTTCTCTTAAAAGGGGTATACTTAACATTGGAGGAGGACCAATCAGATGATCCAGAGCTCTGTCCCTCACTCAGACTGTTGCCTAATGCCCCTTTCCAATCAAAAGTAATCTGTCCCTTCTCACTATATCCTCCAGCAATCATTGCCATAGGAGAAAGATCAGTACAGCTTCCATTAATTCAAAAGGATTAGCATTAGATCTTTCTGGATCCATATGAATAAAATTATCCTTTAATGAAGAAATCACAGTAAAGCACAAGCTTCCTACCAATGACAAGGTTCTCTCATCCTGAAAACTCTGTATCTGAGGATCTAAAGGCAAAAACGTAAACCCCAACTCTCTATTAGTTGTGAAAAATCTTGGGAACACTTTGGCATTATGCATCACTGGCATCTGTAGGGGGAAGGTAGACATGATGGCCCGCCGTAACTCTCCCATCATACTAGGAACCATCATCCTGGGTAGGAAAGTCTTCATCACCCACTTGGCCTCCATCCTTCTTATTCTGGAGTTGTGAAGGAGCTCTTCGAGTGAGTCTTTCAGGGATCCACAGGGGGTTTTCTTCCTCCTGTGGAAAAACACACACAGCTCCCCTGGATCTTATAAGAATAGGATCCGGGCCTTTCCAGAGATCAGTCAAGACAGCTTTCCATTTTACCATTTCTTTTGGCCTGTCAGGCTCTAAACTGTGGCGATCGGCCACAGTGTGGCCTTGGGCATCAGAGTTTAAGAAATTAAGGGTAAAAAGTGCCATGGACACAGCAACTCTTGGTACCGAGGGTAGAACATCCTCAATACTCCCCTTTTGTTTAATCAGATATGATTTGAGTGTACGATGGGCACGTTCCACAATGCCCTGTCCTTGAGGGTTATAAGGTAGGCCAGTTAGATGGGTAACATCCATTTGCCGACAAAACTGTCGGAATTTTTGAGAGGTATATGCTGGTCCATTGTCTGTTTTTAAAATTCTGGGTTTTCCCCAAGCACTCCAGGCCGCAAGGCAATGTTGAATCACATATGAGGCCTTTTCCCATGTTAGCGCTGATGGAACTCTTTTGCTGCTTGTGCATGGGTAGACAAGGTAGCGGCCACCAGCTTTGTAGCCTTGTCCGCTAAGTCATTCCCTAAGGACATGGGACCTGGGAGTCCAGAATGTGCTCGGACATGGGTAATGAAAACAGGAAATCTCCTATTTAACAAGGCAGCTTGTATCTTCTGAAAGATGTTAGCAACTCTGCTGGAGGATCTTATTATTCCAGCTATCTCAAGGAGATTAACTGCATTAAGCACATAAGAGGAATCTGATACAATATTGAGGGGTCCTGGAAAAGCCTCAAGAACCTCCAGTACTATCAGACATTCTACAACTTGAGGTGAAGTTTCATTATATTGTTTAGATATAACCCTATCCTTGACCACATAAGCTCCCATACCAGTTTTCGATCCATCAGTGTACACCACAGTCCCAACTGGGAGTGGGTCTTTAGCTGTCACTTGTGGAAACACTATAGCCTGGTTTAGGGCAAACTGTAAAATTGGATGCTTTGGAAAATGATTATCAATTTTCCCAATCACTAGATGTGGCTGCAAAGGTCTGAACTTGTGCAGCAGTATAAGGCACAATCAAGGAATCAGGATGCCTGCCAAAATGCGTAACAGCTGCTTTTATTCTGCGAAGCGCGAGCTGTGCAACAGCATCAAGGTACCAGTCAATAATCTTAGCAGGGGAAGCATTTGGATGAATCCAAAGTAATGGTCCATGTTGCCATAGGACTGCAGTTGGCAATTGAGCTGTCTTAAAAACACACAGATTAAAAGGTAGTGACTCCTCAATACGTTGTAATTGTGCTTCCTGTAAGGCCACTTCCACCATCTGTAAGGCTCGGTGGGCGGCAGGGGTAAATTTTCTGGGTGAGGAGATATGAGGCTCACCCTCCAGGAGATCGAAGAGGGGTTTTAGATCAGCAGATGGAATTTTTAAAAAGGGCCTCAACCAATTTATATCTCCCAGAAGTTTCTGAAAATCATTTAATGTTTGTAAGTGGTCTTTGCGAATTTCTATTTTCTGAGGAACTATATTTTTGGGAGTAATCATTGAGCCCAAAAAGAGGCCTGTATCTGCAATTTGAAACTTTTCTGAGGCAATCTCTAATCCCCACTGTTTTAATTCAGCCACCAGCATGGGAAAAGCCTTTTGTAAAACATCTAACTCTTTGTGACAAATAAGAATATCGTCCATATAATGGATGATTAAAGATGTAAATTGCTTCCTAATTGGCTCCAAAGCCTCCTGCACATACAGCTGACATATTGTTGGGCTATTGGCCATGCCTTGCGGCAGTACCTTCCACTGAAATCTCTTGTCTGGTTCCATATGATTAACAGAAGGGATAGTGAAGGCAAACCTTGGTCTATCCCGTGGGTAAAATGGAATAGAGAAGAAACAATCCTTAATATCTATAATAATAAGCTTCCAATCTTGAGGAAGTGCAGAAAGCAAAGGAAGGCCTCTTTGAACAGGGCCAAAAAGATGCATCTGATTGTTAATGGCCCGCAGGTCATGGAGTAATCTCCACTTCCCAGATTTCTTCTTAATAACAAAAATTGGTGTATTCCATGGGGAGGTAGAAGGCTCTAGATGCCCCAGCCGTTCCTGTTCTTGCACTAATCTTGTGACAGCCTCTAATTTTTCAGAGGATAGAGGCCATTGAGAGACCCATAACGGCTCCTCTGTTTTCCACGGTATGGGTTGTGAAGCCTCAATGGCCCCTAAATAAAACACAGTCCTTTTCTACCCCGAATTCCATGTTGCATAATGGGTTTTATTCTGCCTTGTTCTTGCCTACCCAAGCCTCTACCGTTTGTATACCCCATCTTTGCCATAATGGCTGATGCCTGGGGCGAGTATTCATTAGTTAGGGTCATGCCCATGGCTTGTAACACATCCCGTCCCCATAAATTTACAGGGAGTGGCAACACATAGGGGGTAAAACATCCCTGTTTGCCCTCAGCGTTCCGCCAGGGTAAGGCTGAGGCACTGATGGCAGGAGAGGACTGGTATCCAAGACCTTGTAGAGAATGAGATGAAACAACAGTGGGCCAAGACTTCGGCCACCAATGGAGTGAAATAATGCTTTTGTCTGCTCCCGTATCCATTATCCCTTCAAATTCTTTTCCATTAATTAACAATTTTATTGTAGGTCTCTCATTTAAGGGTATAGCCAGATAGGCTGAATCACTTCCAGAAGATCCCATAGCCCTTTTTTGTAAAGTGTAGGTTTCTCCATCCCCGAGGGAGGGCAGCAACACCAGTTGTGCAATTCTATCTCCCTGCTTTATAGAAAATACGCCCCGAGGGCTAGAACAGAGAACTTGAATCTCCTCTTTATGATATGGGTCAACAATCCCAGGATATATAATGAGTCCCTGTAAAGTTAAGGAGCCATGGCCCAGAATAAGCCCAATGGCAGGGGGCAAAGGTCCAGGGCAATGGACTGGGACCAGTTGAACATTCATTTGGGGCATGAGTAAGAAGTCGGAGGCGGCACGCAAGTCCATTCCGGAGGTTCCTCGGAAGCCTCTACTTCCTCTTGATTGCTTTTCTGAAATCGGTTCCCATATTTCTGAGGGCCCTGGGACCATGGGCCCTGTGACCCGTTTTTTGATTGGGGTACCTTGGGTACTTCAATAGGGGGCAGAAGCCTCCCTTTCATATCCCGGACTGACCTGCATTCACTAGCCCTATGATAACCTTTAACACAATGACGGCAAAGCTCCAGTTCTCTTGTTCTTTCAGGGGATTGACAATCTTTCTTAAGGTGCCCCACATTCCCACAATTAAAACAAGCTTTTCGACTAGATAAATCTCTAAGCCTGTGCGTTTGTAAAATGGCGGCAGCTAGTCCTGCATTCGTTAGGGGTCCCCCCAGCTCCCTGCACACTCTGAGCCAATCTTGTAAACCTTTGCTTTTGCGAGGGGCAATAGCCGCTCAACATTCCTGGGTTGCTTGTTCATAGACAAGTTGCTCAATCAGGGGCATAGCTTGTTCTGAATCACCAAAGATGCAACCAGCGGCCTCGGTCATTCTGGCCACAAAGTCTGAAAATGGCTCTTGGGGTCCTTGGACAATCTTTGTAAGGTGTCCACTGGATTCTCCCCTTTTTGTGAGGGCCTTCCATGCTTTAATAGCGGCGGCTGACACCTTACCATAGACGCCCCAGATGTAGTTGGTTTGATTAAGGGCATGTTGACCCTGACCTGTCAGCATTTCAAATGTCCACTGCCTCTGATTCTCATCTTCAGCTGTGGTATGAACTCTAGCTTGCGCCTGGGCTGCATCATACCAGAGAGCCTTCCATTCCATGTATTGTCCCATATTGGGAAGCACTGCTTTCACTGTCGCCTGCCAGTCAGTGGGAGTCAATGCAAAATTAGCAAGCCTTTCCACCTGTATTGTGGTAAAGTTAGCATTGACCCCATAATTACGAACGGATTCGGCCAATTCTTTGATTTGATTGTAATCTACGGGGGTATGTACTCTTCCGCCTCCCGCATTCTCGAATACTGGAAAAGCCATTTGTATTTTTCTCCGTTCCTCTAAAGGTAAAAAGGAGTCAGTACCAGTATTCAGCCGAAGCTCATATGGCGGAGGCGCCGAAGGGCGTGAGCCCGCTGGATTTATAGGTGGTGGCCTCACATTCATTTTTGTTTTCAGCGGCCGGTGTCTATCAGGGTGATATCTTTCTTCCTCATATCCTGCCACCTCCTCCTCTAGACCATCTTCTTCCCTAGAATCCAGAGTGTCAGAATCGGAATTATCTAGCTCCAAGGCTTCTAGCTCTACCGTAGGGTATAGGCTAGTTTCTGGCTTTTTCTTTTTCTTAGATTTGTTAGGGGGTGAATGATCACTCCCTTCTTTCTCTCCCCCTTTCTTAACTTCTTGGGGAGGGCCTTTTTTCTTAGACATGTCTTTCCTTTTGTGAGCTCCCATTTTCATACTCCGTTCAGTTTCTGACATGCTATCCTGAACTTCCTCTAAGGTTCCCTGACTTTCTACTATAGCAGGGTGACAGGCCTCATCCTCCAAGCAGTTTTTAACTAGCTTCCAAATGGCTTTGGTACCTAAGCGGAGATCTCCTTCTGCATGCTTCCTGTCTAGTTCTTTACCTAGCTTGTTCCATGAGGCCACAGTGAGGGACCCGGAACAAGCATACCATGGTGCCACTCTATCTACGTCCTTCACAAAATTTTGAAGTGTTCGTGGTGCAATTTTGAGATCTCTTTGTTTTAGCACAGTCTGTAGGGCAGTACCACTGACTGTGACAACCCCATCGCGCTAGCGGCTTATCTAAAAAACAGTGCTTGACTCCTTTACCAGACTGACAGGACCATTCTGTCAGCACCAGCCACGATGAAGAAGGACAAACAGGACTAGCACTAAAGCCTCCAATGACCCGTCCCACGGTGATGACAAACTAAGGCCAAAGTCGAGAAAAGCGGTGTTCAGGATAAAGCATACCTCTCTGAACTTACGTCCCTGCAGTTCTGAAACCACCCCGTCTTCCGAGGGGTCTCCCGTGGCGCC